>NW_025747278.1:0-20000 GCF_021184085.1 Oncorhynchus gorbuscha
ATTCTGGGTACAGAGGTCTCAGCTGTAACGGAACATTAGTTCCTGTCTCCTTCCCATACTGTAGGTTGTTGTCTGTTTTAGAGAGAGAGAGAGAGAGAGAGAGAGAGAGAGAGAGAGAGAGAGAGAGAGAGAGAGAGAGAGAGAGAGAGACTACAGACTACAACTACTAACTAACTACTACTATGCCTGGGGAGAGAGGGCAGAGGGAAGGAGGGGAGAGAGAGAGACTACAACCGCCCGAGGTCAAGTCAAGACTGTCAATTCAATTTCAATAATTTCCTGAATTGACTTAATTGAAAATGGAATGATCCAAATCCCCCTCTCCTTCTCTCTCCCCTCTCCTTCTCTCTCCCCTCTCCTTCTCTCTCCCCCTCTCCTTCTCTCTCCCTCTTTCTCCTCCTTCCTCTGTCTCCCCTCTCCTTCTCTCTTTCTCCCCTCTCCTTCTCTCTCTCTCCCCTCTCTCTCCCCTCTCCTTCTCTCTTTCTCACCTCTCATTCTCTCTCTCTCTCTCCCTCTCTCTCTCTCTCTCTCTCTCTCCCTCTCCTCTCTCTCTCTCCTCTCCTTCTCTCTCTCTCCCCTCTCATTCTCTCTCTCTCCCCTCTCCTTCTCTCTCTCCCCTCTTTCTCCTCCTTCCTTCCCTCTCTCTCCTCTCTCCTTCTCTTGCTCTCCTCCACCTTGCCTTCCCAACCCCGCAGACAGTAGAATTCATGTCCTCTATGACTTCTGTCTCCTCTCCTTCTCTCTCTCTCCTCTCTCTCTCCCCTCTCCTTCTCTCTCTCTCTCTCTCCTTCTCTTGCTCTCTTCCACCTTGCCTTCCCAACCCCACAGACAGTAGAATTCATGTCCTCTATGACTTCTGTCTCCTCTCCTCTCTCTCTATCCCCTCTCTCTCCCTCTCCTTCTCTCTTTCTCTCTCTCCTTCTCTCTCTCTCCCCTCTCTCTCTCCTCTCCTTTCTCTCTCTCCCCTCTTTCTCCTCCTTCCTTCTCTCTCTCTCTCTCTCCTTCTCTTGCTCTCTTCCACCTTGCATTCCCAACCCCACAGACAGTAGAATTCATGTCCTCTATGACATCTCTGTCTCCTCTCCTCCTCCTCCTTCTACCTACCTTTTAGTAGAGGCCACTGAAAATTTCACTGTGGGCTTGAACCACTCAGGTGGTCCATTTCCTTACACAGGCCTACTGTCCATTGAGGGACTGACGACCTGTTTGGAAGGGGAAGAGGCACAAACCATCCTGGAAGCATGGGACCAAGGGAGGCTTTGTCCCTCTTTACTCAGGAGGTCCTGTTAGCATGGGACCAAGGGAGGCTTTGTCCCTCTTTATTCAGGAGGTCCTGTTAGCATGGGACCAAGGGAGGCTTTGTCCCCGTCTTATTTACTCAGGAGGTCCTGTTAGCATGGGACCAAGGGAGGCTTTGTCCCCGTCTTATTTACTCAGGAGGTCCTGTTAGCATGGGACCAAGGGAGGCTTTGTCCCTCTTTATTCAGGAGGTCCGGTTAGCATGGGACCAAGGGAGGCTTTGTCCCTCTTTATTCAGGAGGTCCGGTTAGCATGGGACCAAGGGAGGCTTTGTCCCTCTTTATTCAGGAGGTCCTGTTAGCATGGGACCAAGGGAGGCTCTGTCCTCGTCTTATTTACTCAGGAGGTCCTGTTATCATGGGACCAAGGGAGGCTTTGTCCTCGTCTTATTTACTCAGGAGGTCCTGTTAGCATGGGACCAAGGGAGGCTTTGTCCTCGTCTTATTTACTCAGGAGGTATAATATAAAGTTTAACCTGACTGTTCTCTCCGTGTCCAAATGTCTCATTCGGTCTCAGAGCAGTTACCCTGCCGATCGACTTCTTCACACACACACACACACACACACACACACACACACACACACACACACACACACACACACACACACACACACACACACACACACACACACACACACACACACACACACACACACACACACACACACACACACACACACACACACACACACACACACACACACACTGATGTGAACAAACAAACATAGACTACCAGTTGTTCTCTTTTCTGAACCAAAAACGTTCTTTATTGAAGACCCAGGAAGAGAAGACCTGTTTACCGTTCCACAGCGTCTAACAGGAGAGAAGACCTGTTTACCGTTCCACAGCGTCAGACAGGAAGAGAAGAAGACCTGTTTACCGTTTCTAACAGGAAGAGAAGACCTGTTTACCGTTCCACAGCGTCTAACAGGAAGAGAAGACCTGTTTACCGTTCCACAGCGTCTAACAGGAAGAGAAGACCTGTTTACCGTTCCACAGCGTCTAACAGGAAGAGAAGACCTGTTTACCGTTCCACAGCATCTAACAGGAAGAAGACCTGTTTACCGTTCCACAGCGTCTAACAGGAAGAGAAGACCTGTTTACCGTTCCACAGCGTCTAACAGGAAGAGAAGACCTGTTTACCGTTCCACAGCGTCTAACAGGAAGAGAAGAAGACCTGTTTACCGTTCCACAGTGTCTAACAGGAAGAGAAGACCTGTTTACCGTTCCACAGCGTCTAACAGGAAGAGAAGAAGACCTGTTTACCGTTCCACAGCGTCAGACAGGAGAGAAGAAGACCTGTTTACCGTTCCACAGCGTCAGACAGGAAGAGAAGAAGACCTGTTTACCGTTCCACAGCGTCTAACAGGAAAGAAGACCTGTTTACCGTTCCACAGCGTCTAACAGGAAGAGAAGACCTGTTTACCGTTCCACAGCGTCTAACAGGAAGAGAAGACCTGTTTACCGTTCCACAGCGTCAGACAGGAAGAGAAGAAGACCTGTTTACCGTTCCACAGCGTCTAACAGGAAAGAAGACCTGTTTACCGTTCCACAGTGTCTAACAGGAAGAGAAGACCTGTTTACCGTTCCACAGCGTCTAACAGGAAGAGAAGAAGACCTGTTTACCGTTCCACAGCGTCAGACAGGAAGAGAAGAAGACCTGTTTACCGTTCCACAGCGTCAGACAGGAAGAGAAGAAGACCTGTTTACCGTTCCACAGCGTCTAACAGGAAGAGAAGAAGACCTGTTTACCGTTTCTAACAGGAAGAGAAGACCTGCGTTCAGCGTCTGACAGGAAGAGAAGAAGACCTGTTTACCGTTCCACAGCGTCAGACAGGAAGAGAAGACCTGTTTACCGTTCCACAGCGTCTAACAGGAAGAGAAGACCTGTTTACCGTTCCACAGCGTCTAACAGGAAGAGAAGAAGACCTGTTTACCGTTCCACAGCGTCAGACAGGAAGAGAAGACCTGTTTACCGTTCCACAGCGTCTGACAGGAAGAGAAGAAGACCTGTTTACCGTTCCACAGCGTCTAACAGGAAGAGAAGACCTGTTTACCGTTGTCTAACAGGAAGAGAAGACCTGTTTACCGTTCCACAGCGTCTAACAGGAAGAGAAGACCTGTTTACCGTTCCACAGCGTCAGACAGGAAGAGAAGAAGACCTGTTTACCGTTCCACAGCGTCAGACAGGAAGAGAAGAAGACCTGTTTACCGTTCCACAGCGTCTAACAGGAAGAGAAGAAGACCTGTTTACCGTTCCACAGCGTCTAACAGGAAGAGAAGAAGACCTGTTTACCGTTCCACAGCGTCTATAAAGGAAGAGAAGACCTGTTTACCGCTCCACAGCGTCTGACAGGAAGAGAAGAAGACCTGTTTACCGTTCCACAGCGTCTAACAGGAAGAGAAGACCTGTTTACCGTTCCACAGCGTCTGACAGGAAGAGAAGAAGACCTGTTTGCCGTTCCACAGCGTCAGACAGGAAGAGAAGACCTGTTTACCGTTCCACAGCGTCAGACAGGAAGAGAAGACCTGTTTACCGTTCCACAGCGTCTAACAGGAAGAGAAGAAGACCTGTTTACCATTCCACAGCGTCAGACAGGAAGAGAAGAAGACCTGTTTACCGTTCCACAGCGTCTAACAGGAAGAGAAGAAGACCTGTTTACCGTTCCACAGCGTCAGACAGGAAGAGAAGAAGACCTGTTTACCGTTCCACAGCGTCTAACAGGAAGAGAAGACCTGTTTACCGTTCCACAGCGTCTGACAGGAAGAGAAGACCTGTTTACCGTTCCACAGCGTCAGACAGGAAGAGAAGAAGACCTGTTTACCGTTCCACAGCGTCTAACAGGAAGAGAAGACCTGTTTACCGTTCCACAGCGTCTAACAGGAAGAGAAGACCTGTTTACCGTTCCACAGCGTCTAACAGGAAGAGAAGAAGACCTGTTTACCGTTCCACAGCATCAGACAGGAAGAAGACCTGTTTACCGTTCCACAGCGTCTGACAGGAAAGAAGAAGACCTGTTTACCGTTCCACAGCGTCAGACAGGAAGAGAAGACCTGTTTACCGTTCCACAGCGTCTAACAGGAAGAGAAGACCTGTTTACCGTTCCACAGCGTCTAACAGGAAGAGAAGACCTGTTTACCGTTCCACAGCGTCTAACAGGAAGAGAAGACCTGTTTACCGTTCCACAGCGTCAGACAGGAAGAGAAGACCTGTTTACCGTTCCACAGCGTCTGACAGGAAGAGAAGACCTGTTTACCGTTCCACAGCGTCTAACAGGAAGAGAAGAAGACCTGTTTACCGTTCCACAGTGTCAGACAGGAAGAGAAGACCTGTTTACCGTTCCACAGCGTCTAACAGGAAGAGAAGAAGACCTGTTTACCGTTCCACAGTGTCAGACAGGAAGAGAAGACCTGTTTACCGTTCCACAGCGTCAGACAGGAAGAGAAGACCTGTTTACCGTTCCACAGCGTCTAACAGGAAGAGAAGAAGACCTGTTTACCGTTCCACAGCGTCTAACAGGAAGAGAAGACCTGTTTACCGTTCCACAGCGTCAGACAGGAAGAGAAGAAGACCTGTTTACCGTTCCACAGCGTCTAACAGGAAGAGAAGACCTGTTTACCGTTCCACAGCGTCTAACAGGAAGAGAAGACCTGTTTACCGTTCCACAGCGTCAGACAGGAAGAGAAGAAGACCTGTTTACTGTTCCACAGCATCTAACAGGAAGAGAAGACCTGTTTACCGTTCCACAGCGTCTAACAGGAAGAGAAGACCTGTTTACCGTTCCACAGCGTCAGACAGGAAGAGAAGACCTGTTTACCGTTCCACAGCGTCTAACAGGAAGAGAAGAAGACCTGTTTACCGTTCCACAGCGTCTAACAGGAAGAGAAGAAGACCTGTTTACCATTCCACAGCGTCAGACAGGAAGAGAAGAAGACCTGTTTACCGTTCCACAGCGTCTAACAGGAAGAAGACCTGTTTACCGTTCCACAGCGTCAGACAGGAAGAGAAGAAGACCTGTTTACCGTTCCACAGCGTCTAACAGGAAAGAAGACCTGTTTACCGTTCCACAGCGTCAGACAGGAAGAGAAGACCTGTTTACCGTTCCACAGCGTCTAACAGGAAGAGAAGAAGACCTGTTTACCGTTCCACAGCGTCTAACAGGAAAGAAGAAGACCTGTTTACCGTTCCACAGCGTCTAACAGGAAGAGAAGACCTGTTTACCGTTCCACAGCGTCTAACAGGAAGAGAAGACCTGTTTACCGTTCCACAGCGTCTAACAGGAAGAGAAGACCTGTTTACCGTTCCACAGCATCTAACAGTCTAACAGGAAGAGAAGACCTGTTTACCGTTCCACAGCGTCTAACAGGAAGAGAAGACCTGTTTACCGTTCCACAGCGTCTAACAGGAAGAGAAGAAGACCTGTTTACCGTTCCACAGTGTCTAACAGGAAGAGAAGACCTGTTTACCGTTCCACAGCGTCTAACAGGAAGAGAAGAAGACCTGTTTACCATTCCACAGCGTCAGACAGGAAGAGAAGAAGACCTGTTTACCGTTCCACAGCGTCAGACAGGAAGAAGAAGACCTGTTTACCGTTCCACAGCGTCTAACAGGAAGAGAAGACCTGTTTACCGTTCCACAGCGTCTAACAGGAAGAGAAGACCTGTTTAACAGCGTCTAACAGGAGAGAAGACCTGTTTACCGTTCCACAGCGTCTAACAGGAAGAGAAGAAGACCTGTTTACCGTTTAACAGGAAGAGAAGACCTGTTTACCGTTCCACAGCGTCTAACAGGAAGAGAAGAAGACCTGTTTACCGTTCCACAGCGTCAGACAGGAGAGAAGAAGACCTGTTTACCGTTCCACAGCGTCAGACAGGAAGAGAAGAAGACCTGTTTACCGTTCCACAGCGTCTAACAGGAAGAGAAGAAGACCTGTTTACCGTTCCACAGCGTCTAACAGGAAGAGAAGACCTGTTTACCGTTCCACAGCGTCTGACAGGAAGAGAAGAAGACCTGTTTACCGTTCCACAGCGTCAGACAGGAAGAGAAGACCTGTTTACCGTTCCACAGCGTCTAACAGGAAGAGAAGACCTGTTTACCGTTCCACAGCGTCTAACAGGAAGAGAAGAAGACCTGTTTACCGTTCCACAGCGTCAGACAGGAAAGAGAAGACCTGTTTACCGTTCCACAGCGTCTGACAGGAAGAAGAAGACCTGTTTACCGTTCCACAGCGTCTAACAGGAAGAGAAGACCTGTTTACCGTTCCACAGCGTCTAACAGGAAGAGAAGACCTGTTTACCGTTCCACAGTGTCTAACAGGAAGAGAAGACCTGTTTACCGTTCCACAGCGTCAGACAGGAAGAGAAGAAGACCTGTTTACCGTTCCACAGCGTCAGACAGGAAGAGAAGAAGACCTGTTTACCGTTCCACAGCGTCTAACAGGAAGAGAAGAAGACCTGTTTACCGTTCCACAGCGTCTAACAGGAAGAGAAGAAGACCTGTTTACCGTTCCACAGCGTCTAACAGGAAGAGAAGACCTGTTTACCGCTCCACAGCGTCTGACAGGAAGAGAAGAAGACCTGTTTACCGTTCCACAGCGTCTAACAGGAAGAGAAGACCTGTTTACCGTTCCACAGCGTCTGACAGGAAGAGAAGAAGACCTGTTTACCGTTCCACAGCGTCAGACAGGAAGAGAAGACCTGTTTACCGTTCCACAGCGTCAGACAGGAAGAGAAGACCTGTTTACCGTTCCACAGCGTCTAACAGGAAGAGAAGAAGACCTGTTTACCGTTCCACAGCGTCAGACAGGAAGAGAAGAAGACCTGTTTACCGTTCCACAGCGTCAGACAGAAAGAGAAGAAGACCTGTTTACCGTTCCACAGCGTCAGACAGAAAGAGAAGACCTGTTTACCGTTCCACAGCGTCTAACAGGAAGAGAAGACCTGTTTACCGTTCCACAGCGTCTAACAGGAAGAGAAGACCTGTTTACCGTTCCACAGCGTCTAACAGGAAGAGAAGACCTGTTTACCGTTCCACAGCGTCAGACAGGAAGAGAAGACCTGTTTACCGTTCCACAGCGTCTGACAGGAAGAGAAGACCTGTTTACCGTTCCACAGCGTCTAACAGGAAAGAAGAAGACCTGTTTACCGTTCCACAGTGTCAGACAGGAAGAGAAGACCTGTTTACCGTTCCACAGCGTCTAACAGGAAGAGAAGAAGACCTGTTTACCGTTCCACAGCGTCAGACAGAAAGAGAAGACCTGTTTACCGTTCCACAGCGTCTAACAGGAAGAGAAGAAGACCTGTTTACCGTTCCACAGCGTCTGACAGGAAGAGAAGACCTGTTTACCGTTCCACAGCATCTAACAGGAAGAGAAGAAGACCTGTTTACCGTTCCACAGTGTCAGACAGGAAGAGAAGACCTGTTTACCGTTCCACAGCGTCTAACAGGAAGAGAAGAAGACCTGTTTACCGTTCCACAGTGTCAGACAGGAAGAGAAGACCTGTTTACCGTTCCACAGCGTCAGACAGGAAGAGAAGACCTGTTTACCGTTCCACAGCGTCTAACAGGAAGAGAAGAAGACCTGTTTACCGTTCCACAGCGTCTAACAGGAAGAGAAGACATGTTTACCGTTCCACAGCGTCAGACAGGAAGAGAAGAAGACCTGTTTACCGTTCCACAGCGTCTAACAGGAAAGAGAAGACCTGTTTACCGTTCCACAGCGTCTAACAGGAAGAGAAGACCTGTTTACCGTTCCACAGCGTCAGACAGGAAGAGAAGAAGACCTGTTTACTGTTCCACAGCATCTAACAGGAAGAGAAGACCTGTTTACCGTTCCACAGCGTCTAACAGGAAGAGAAGACCTGTTTACCGTTCCACAGCGTCAGACAGGAAGAGAAGACCTGTTTACCGTTCCACAGCGTCTAACAGGAAGAGAAGAAGACCTGTTTACCGTTCCACAGCGTCTAACAGGAAGAGAAGAAGACCTGTTTACCGTTCCACAGCGTCAGACAGGAAGAGAAGAAGACCTGTTTACCGTTCCACAGCGTCTAACAGGAAGAGAAGACCTGTTTACCGTTCCACAGCGTCAGACAGGAAGAGAAGAAGACCTGTTTACCGTTCCACAGCGTCTAACAGGAAGAGAAGACCTGTTTACCGTTCCACAGCGTCAGACAGGAAGAAGACCTGTTTACTGTTCCACAGCGTCTAACAGGAAGAGAAGAAGACCTGTTTACCGTTCCACAGCGTCTAACAGGAAGAGAAGAAGACCTGTTTACCGTTCCACAGCGTCTAACAGGAAGAGAAGAAGACCTGTTTACCGTTCCACAGCATCTAACAGGAAGAGAAGAAGACCTGTTTACCGTTCCACAGCGTCAGACAGGAAGAGAAGAAGACCTGTTTACCGTTCCACAGCGTCTGACAGGAAGAGAAGACCTGTTTACCGTTCCACAGCGTCTGACAGGAAGAGAAGACCTGTTCACCGTTCCACAGCGTCAGACAGGAAGAGAAGAAGACCTGTTTACCGTTCCACAGCGTCTAACAGGAAGAGAAGACCTGTTTACCGTTCCACAGCGTCAGACAGGAAGAGAAGACCTGTTTACCGTTCCACAGCGTCTGACAGGAAGAGAAGACCTGTTTACCGTTCCACAGCGTCAGACAGGAAGAGAAGAAGACCTGTTTACCGTTCCACAGCGTCTAACAGGAAGAGAAGACCTGTTTACCGTTCCACAGCGTCAGACAGGAAGAGAAGACCTGTTTACCGTTCCACAGCGTCTAACAGGAAGAGAAGACCTGTTTACCGTTCCACAGCGTCTAACAGGAAGAGAAGACCTGTTTACCGTTCCACAGCGTCTAACAGGAAGAGAAGACCTGTTTACCGTTCCACAGCGTCAGACAGGAAGAGAAGACCTGTTTACCGTTCCACAGTGTCTGACAGGAAGAGAAGACCTGTTTACCGTTCCACAGCGTCTAACAGGAAGAGAAGAAGACCTGTTTACCGTTCCACAGCGTCTAACAGGAAGAGAAGACCTGTTTACCATTCCACAGCGTCAGACAGGAAGAGAAGAAGACCTGTTTACCGTTCCACAGCGTCTAACAGGAAGAGAAGACCTGTTTACCGTTCCACAGCGTCAGACAGGAAGAGAAGACCTGTTTACCGTTCCACAGCGTCTAACAGGAAGAGAAGAAGACCTGTTTACCGTTCCACAGCGTCAGACAGGAAGAGAAGAAGACCTGTTTACCGTTCCACAGCGTCAGACAGGAAGAGAAGAAGACCTGTTTACCGTTCCACAGCGTCTAACAGGAAGAGAAGAAGACCTGTTTACCGTTCCACAGCGTCTGACAGGAAGAGAAGAAGACCTGTTTACCGTTCCACAGCGTCAGACAGGAAGAGAAGACCTGTTTACCGTTCCACAGCGTCTAACAGGAAGAGAAGACCTGTTTACCGTTCCACAGCGTCAGACAGGAAGAGAAGACCTGTTTACCGTTCCACAGCGTCTCACAGGAAGAGAAGACCTGTTTACCGTTCCACAGCGTCTAACAGGAAGAGAAGACCTGTTTACCGTTCCACAGCGTCTAACAGGAAGAGAAGACCTGTTTACCGTTCCACAGCGTCAGACAGGAAGAGAAGACCTGTTTACCGTTCCACAGCGTCTAACAGGAAGAGAAGAAGACCTGTTTACCGTTCCACAGCGTCTAACAGGAAGAGAAGACCTGTTTACCGTTCCACAGCGTCTAACAGGAAGAGAAGACCTGTTTACCGTTCCACAGCGTCTAACAGGAAGAGAAGACCTGTTTACCGTTCCACAGCGTCTAACAGGAAGAGAAGAAGACCTGTTTACCGTTCCACAGCGTCTAACAGGAAGAGAAGAAGACCTGTTTACCGTTCCACAGCGTCAGACAGGAAGAGAAGAAGACCTGTTTACCGTTCCACAGCGTCAGACAGGAAGAGAAGAAGACCTGTTTACCGTTCCACAGCGTCTAACAGGAAGAGAAGAAGACCTGTTTACCGTTCCACAGCGTCTGACAGGAAGAGAAGAAGACCTGTTTACCGTTCCACAGCGTCAGACAGGAAGAGAAGACCTGTTTACCGTTCCACAGCGTCTAACAGGAAGAGAAGACCTGTTTACCGTTCCACAGCGTCAGACAGGAAGAGAAGACCTGTTTACCGTTCCACAGCGTCTAACAGCAAGAGAAGACCTGTTTACCGTTCCACAGCGTCTAACAGGAAGAGAAGACCTGTTTACCGTTCCACAGCGTCTAACAGGAAGAGAAGACCTGTTTACCGTTCCACAGCGTCAGACAGGAAGAGAAGACCTGTTTACCGTTCCACAGCGTCTAACAGGAAGAGAAGAAGACCTGTTTACCGTTCCACAGCGTCTAACAGGAAGAGAAGACCTGTTTACCGTTCCACAGCGTCTAACAGGAAGAGAAGACCTGTTTACCGTTCCACAGCGTCTAACAGGAAGAGAAGACCTGTTTACCGTTCCACAGCGTCTAACAGGAAGAGAAGAAGACCTGTTTACCGTTCCACAGCGTCTAACAGGAAGAGAAGAAGACCTGTTTACCGTTCCACAGCGTCTAACAGGAAGAGAAGAAGACCTGTTTACCGTTCCACAGCATCTAACAGGAAGAGAAGAAGACCTGTTTACCGTTCCACAGCGTCAGACAGGAAGAGAAGAAGACCTGTTTACCGTTCCACAGCGTCTGACAGGAAGAGAAGACCTGTTTACCGTTCCACAGCGTCTGACAGGAAGAGAAGACCTGTTCACCGTTCCACAGCGTCAGACAGGAAGAGAAGAAGACCTGTTTACCGTTCCACAGCGTCTAACAGGAAGAGAAGACCTGTTTACCGTTCCACAGCGTCAGACAGGAAGAGAAGACCTGTTTACCGTTCCACAGCGTCTGACAGGAAGAGAAGACCTGTTTACCGTTCCACAGCGTCAGACAGGAAGAGAAGAAGACCTGTTTACCGTTCCACAGCGTCTAACAGGAAGAGAAGACCTGTTTACCGTTCCACAGCGTCAGACAGGAAGAGAAGACCTGTTTACCGTTCACAGCGTCTAACAGGAAGAGAAGACCTGTTTACCGTTCCACAGCGTCTAACAGGAAGAGAAGACCTGTTTACCGTTCCACAGCGTCTAACAGGAAGAGAAGACCTGTTTACCGTTCCACAGCGTCAGACAGGAAGAGAAGACCTGTTTACCGTTCCACAGTGTCTGACAGGAAGAGAAGACCTGTTTACCGCTCCACAGCGTCTAACAGGAAGAGAAGAAGACCTGTTTACCGTTCCACAGCGTCTAACAGGAAGAGAAGACCTGTTTACCGTTCCACAGCGTCAGACAGGAAGAGAAGAAGACCTGTTTACCGTTCCACAGCGTCTAACAGGAAGAGAAGACCTGTTTACCGTTCCACAGCGTCAGACAGGAAGAGAAGACCTGTTTACCGTTCCACAGCGTCTAACAGGAAGAGAAGAAGACCTGTTTACCGTTCCACAGCGTCAGACAGGAAGAGAAGAAGACCTGTTTACCGTTCCACAGCGCCAGACAGGAAGAGAAGAAGACCTGTTTACCGTTCCACAGCGTCTAACAGGAAGAGAAGAAGACCTGTTTACCGTTCCACAGCGTCTGACAGGAAGAGAAGAAGACCTGTTTACCGTTCCACAGCGTCAGACAGGAAGAGAAGACCTGTTTACCGTTCCACAGCGTCTAACAGGAAGAGAAGACCTGTTTACCGTTCCACAGCGTCAGACAGGAAGAGAAGACCTGTTTACCGCCTCCACAGCGTCTAACAGGAAGAGAAGACCTGTTTACCGTTCCACAGCGTCTAACAGGAAGAGAAGACCTGTTTACCGTTCCACAGCGTCTAACAGGAAGAGAAGACCTGTTTACCGTTCCACAGCCAGACAGGAAGAGAAGACCTGTTTACCGTTCCACAGCGTCTAACAGGAAGAGAAGAAGACCTGTTTACCGTTCCACAGCGTCTAACAGGAAGAGAAGACCTGTTTACCGTTCCACAGCGTCTAACAGGAAGAGAAGACCTGTTTACCGTTCCACAGGAAGAGAAGACCTGTTTACCGTTCCACACTAACAGGAAGAGAAGAAGACCTGTTTACCGTTCCACAGCGTCTAACAGGAAGAGAAGAAGACCTGTTTACCGTTCCACAGCGTCAGACAGGAAGAGAAGAAGACCTGTTTACCGTTCCACAGCGTCAGACAGGAAGAGAAGAAGACCTGTTTACCGTTCCACAGCTAACAGGAAGAGAAGAAGACCTGTTTACCGTTCCACAGCGTCTGACAGGAAGAGAAGAAGACCTGTTTACCGTTCACAGCGTCAGACAGGAAGAGAAGACCTGTTTACCGTTCCACAGCGTCTAACAGGAAGAGAAGACCTGTTTACCGTTCCACAGCGTCAGACAGGAAGAGAAGACCTGTTTACCGTTCCACAGCGTCTAACAGCAAGAGAAGACCTGTTTACCGTTCCACAGCGTCTAACAGGAAGAGAAGAAGACCTAACAGGAAGAGAAGACCTGTTTACCGTTCCACAGCGTCAGACAGGAAGAGAAGACCTGTTTACCGTTCCACAGCGTCTAACAGGAAGAGAAGAAGACCTGTTTACCGTTCCACAGCGTCTAACAGGAAGAGAAGACCTGTTTACCGTTCCACAGCGTCTAACAGGAAGAGAAGACCTGTTTACCGTTCCACAGCGTCTAACAGGAAGAGAAGACCTGTTTACCGTTCCACAGCGTCTAACAGGAAGAGAAGAAGACCTGTTTACCGTTCCACAGCGTCTAACAGGAAGAGAAGAAGACCTGTTTACCGTTCCACAGCGTCTAACAGGAAGAGAAGAAGACCTGTTTACCATTCCACAGCGTCTAACAGGAAGAGAAGAAGACCTGTTTACCGTTCCACAGCGTCAGACAGGAAGAGAAGAAGACCTGTTTACCGTTCCACAGCGTCAGACAGGAAGAGAAGAAGACCTGTTTACCGTTCCACAGCGTCTAACAGGAAGAGAAGAAGACCTGTTTACCGTTCCACAGCGTCTGACAGGAAGAGAAGAAGACCTGTTTACCGTTCCACAGCGTCAGACAGGAAGAGAAGACCTGTTTACCGTTCCACAGCGTCTAACAGGAAGAGAAGACCTGTTTACCGTTCCACAGCGTCTAACAGGAAGAGAAGAAGACCTGTTTACCGTTCCACAGCGTCAGACAGGAAGAGAAGACCTGTTTACCGTTCCACAGCGTCTGACAGGAAGAGAAGAAGACCTGTTTACCGTTCCACAGCGTCTAACAGGAAGAGAAGACCTGTTTACCGTTCCACAGCGTCTAACAGGAAGAGAAGACCTGTTTACCGTTCCACAGCGTCAGACAGGAAGAGAAGAAGACCTGTTTACCGTTCCACAGCGTCAGACAGGAAGAGAAGAAGACCTGTTTACCGTTCCACAGCGTCAGACAGGAAGAGAAGAAGACCTGTTTACCGTTCCACAGCTTCTAACAGGAAGAGAAGAAGACCTGTTTACCGTTCCACAGCGTCTAACAGGAAGAGAAGAAGACCTGTTTACCGTTCCACAGCGTCAGACAGGAAGAGAAGAAGACCTGTTTACCGTTCCACAGCGTCTAACAGGAAGAGAAGACCTGTTTACCGTTCCACAGCGTCTGACAGGAAGAGAAGACCTGTTTACCGTTCCACAGCGTCTAACAGGAAGAGAAGAAGACCTGTTTACCGTTCCACAGCGTCTAACAGGAAGAGAAGACCTGTTTACCGTTCCACAGCGTCTAACAGGAAGAGAAGACCTGTTTACCGTTCCACAGCGTCTAACAGGAAGAGAAGAAGACCTGTTTACCGTTCCACAGCGTCAGACAGGAAGAGAAGACCTGTTTACCGTTCCACAGCGTCTGACAGGAAGAGAAGAAGACCTGTTTACCGTTCCACAGCGTCAGACAGGAAGAGAAGACCTGTTTACCGTTCCACAGCGTCTAACAGGAAGAGAAGACCTGTTTACCGTTCCACAGCGTCTAACAGGAAGAGAAGACCTGTTTACCGTTCCACAGCGTCTAACAGGAAGAGAAGACCTGTTTACCGTTCCACAGCGTCAGACAGGAAGAGAAGACCTGTTTACCGTTCCACAGCGTCTGACAGAAGAGAAGACCTGTTTACCGTTCCACAGCGTCTAACAGGAAGAGAAGAAGACCTGTTTACCGCTCCACAGTGTCAGACAGGAAGAGAAGACCTGTTTACCGTTCCACAGCGTCTAACAGGAAGAGAAGAAGACCTGTTTACCGTTCCACAGCGTCTAACAGGAAGAGAAGAAGACCTGTTTACCGTTCCACAGCGTCTAACAGGAAGAGAAGACCTGTTTTACCGTTCCACAGCGTCTAACAGGAAGAGAAGACCTGTTTACCGTTCCACAGCGTCTAACAGGAAGAGAAGACCTGTTTACCGTCTCCACAGTGTCAGACAGGAAGAGAAGACCTGTTTACCGTTCCACAGTGTCAGACAGGAAGAGAAGACCTGTTTACCGTTCCACAGCGTCTAACAGGAAGAGAAGACCTGTTTACCGTTCCACAGCGTCAGACAGGAAGAGAAGACCTGTTTACCGTTCCACAGCGTCTAACAGGAAGAGAAGACCTGTTTACCGTTCCACAGTGTCAGACAGGAAGAGAAGACCTGTTTACCGTTCCACAGCGTCTAACAGGAAGAGAAGAAGACCTGTTTACCGTTCCACAGCGTCAGACAGGAAGAGAAGACCTGTTTACCGTTCCACAGCGTCTAACAGGAAGAGAAGACCTGTTTACCCTTCCACAGTGTCAGACAGGAAGAGAAGACCTGTTTAAGTTCCACAGCGTCTAACAGGAAGAGAAGAAGACCTGTTTACCGTTCCACAGCGTCAGACAGGAAGAGAAGACCTGTTTACCGTTCCACAGCGTCAGACAGGAAGAGAAGAAGGCCTGTTTACCGTTCCACAGCGTCTAACAGGAAGAGAAGAAGACCTGTTTACCGTTCCACAGCGTCTAACAGGAAGAGAAGAAGACCTGTTTACCGTTCCACAGCGTCTAACAGGAAGAGAAGACCTGTTTACCGTTCCACAGCGTCAGACAGGAAGAGAAGACCTGTTTACCGTTCCACAGCGTCAGACAGGAAGAGAAGACCTGTTTACCGTTCCACAGCGTCTAACAGGAAGAGAAGAAGACCTGTTTACCGTTCCACAGCGTCTAACAGGAAGAGAAGACCTGTTTACCGTTCCACAGCGTCAGACAGGAAGAGAAGAAGACCTGTTTACCGCTCCACAGCGTCTAACAGGAAGAGAAGACCTGTTTACCGTTCCACAGCGTCTAACAGGAAGAGAAGACCTGTTTACCGTTCCACAGCGTCAGACAGGAAGAGAAGAAGACCTGTTTACTGTTCCACAGCATCTAACAGGAAGAGAAGACCTGTTTACCGCTCCACAGCGTCTAACAGGAAGAGAAGACCTGTTTACCGTTCCACAGCGTCAGACAGGAAGAGAAGACCTGTTTACCGTTCCACAGCGTCTAACAGGAAGAGAAGAAGACCTGTTTACCGTTCCACAGCGTCTAACAGGAAGAGAAGAAGACCTGTTTACCGTTCCACAGCGTCAGACAGGAAAGAAGAAGACCTGTTTACCGTTCCACAGCGTCTAACAGGAAGAGAAGACCTGTTTACCGTCAGACAGGAAGAGAAGACCTGTTTACCGTTCCACAGCGTCTAACAGGAAGAGAAGAAGACCTGTTTACCGCTCCACAGCGTCTAACAGGAAGAGAAGACCTGTTTACCGTTCCACAGCGTCTAACAGGAAGAGAAGACCTGTTTACCGTTCCACAGCGTCAGACAGGAAGAGAAGAAGACCTGTTTACTGTTCCACAGCGTCTAACAGGAAGAGAAGACCTGTTTACCGTTCCACAGCGTCTAACAGGAAGAGAAGACCTGTTTACCGTTCCACAGCGTCAGACAGGAAGAGAAGACCTGTTTACCGTTCCACAGCGTCTAACAGGAAGAGAAGAAGACCTGTTTACCGTTCCACAGCGTCTAACAGGAAGAGAAGAAGACCTGTTTTTCCACACAGACAGGAAGAGAAGAAGACCTGTTTACCGTTCCACAGCGTCTAACAGGAAGAGAAGACCTGTTTACCGTTCCACAGCCAGACAGGAAGAGAAGAAGACCTACAGCGTCTAACAGGAAGAGAAGAAGACCACAGCGTCTAACAGGAAGAGAAGAAGACCTGTTTACCGTTCCACAGCGTCTAACAGGAAGAGAAGAAGACCTGTTTGTTCCACAGCATCTAACAGGAAGAGAAGAAGACCTGTTTACCGTTCCACAGCGTCAGACAGGAAGAGAAGAAGACCTGTTTACCGTTCCACAGCGTCAGACAGGAAGAAGAAGACCTGTTTACCGTTCCACAGCGTCAACAGGAAGAGAAGACCTGTTTACCGTTCCACAGCGTCAGACAGGAAGAGAAGACCTGTTTACCGTTCCACAGCGTCTGACAGGAAGAGAAGACCTGTTTACCGTTCCACAGCGTCAGACAGGAAGAGAAGAAGACCTGTTTACCGTTCCACAGCGTCTAACAGGAAGAGAAGACCTGTTTACCGTTCCACAGCGTCAGACAGGAAGAGAAGACCTGTTTACCGTCTCCACAGCGTCTAACAGGAAGAAGAAGACCTGTTTACCGTTCCACAGCGTCTCTGTTTACCGCTCCACAGCGTCTAACAGAAGAGAAGACCTGTTTACCGTTCCACAGCGTCAGACAGGAAGAGAAGACCTGTTTACCGTTCCACAGCGTCTAACAGGAAGAGAAGACCTGTTTACCGTTCCACAGCGTCTAACAGGAAGAGAAGAAGACCTGTTTACCGTTCCACAGCGTCTAACAGGAAGAGAAGACCTGTTTACCGTTCCACAGCGTCAGACAGGAAGAGAAGAAGACCTGTTTACCGTTCCACAGCGTCTAACAGGAAGAGAAGACCTGTTTACCGTTCCACAGCGTCAGACAGGAAGAGAAGACCTGTTTACCGTTCCACAGCGTCTAACAGGAAGAGAAGACCTGTTTACCGTTCCACAGCGTCTAACAGGAAGAGAAGAAGACCTGTTTACCGTTCCACAGCGTCAGACAGGAAGAGAAGAAGACCTGTTTACCGTTCCACAGGTCTAACAGGAAGAGAAGAAGACCTGTTTACCGTTCCACAGCGTCTGACAGGAAGAGAAGAAGACCTGTTTACCGTTCCACAGCCAGACAGGAAGAGAAGACCTGTTTACCGTTCCACAGCGTCTAACAGGAAGAGAAGACCTGTTTACCGTTCCACAGCGTCAGACAGGAAGAGAAGACCTGTTTACCGTTCCACAGCGTCTAACAGGAAGAGAAGACCTGTTTACCGTTCCACAGCGTCTAACAGGAAGAGAAGACCTGTTTCTAACAGGCCTAACAGGAAGAGAAGACCTGTTTACCGTTCCACAGCGTCAGACAGGAAGAGAAGACCTGTTTACCGTTCCACAGCGTCTAACAGGAAGAGAAGAAGACCTGTTTACCGTTCCACAGCGTCTAACAGGAAGAGAAGACCTGTTTACCGTTCCACAGCGTCTAACAGGAAGAGAAGACCTGTTTACCGTTCCACAGCCTAACAGGAAGAGAAGACCGTTTCGTTCCACAGCGTCAGACAGGAAGAGAAGACCTGTTTACCGTTCCACAGCGTCTAACAGGAAGAGAAGACCTGTTTACCATTCCACAGCGTCTAACAGGAAGAGAAGACCTGTTTACCGTTCCACAGCGTCTAACAGGAAGAGAAGACCTGTTTACCGTTCCACAGTCAGACAGGAAGAGAAGACCTGTTTACCGTTCCACAGCGTCTAACAGGAAGAGAAGAAGACCTGTTTACCGTTCCACAGCGTCTAACAGGAAGAGAAGAAGACCTGTTTACCGTTCCACAGCGTCTAACAGGAAGAGAAGAAGACCTGTTTACCGTTCCACAGCATCTAACAGGAAGAGAAGAAGACCTGTTTACCGTTCCACAGCGTCAGACAGGAAGAGAAGAAGACCTGTTTACCGTTCCACAGCGTCTGACAGGAAGAGAAGACCTGTTTACCGTTCCACAGCGTCTAACAGGAAGAGAAGACCTGTTTACCGTTCCACAGCGTCAGACAGGAAGAGAAGACCTGTTTACCGTTCCACAGCGTCTGACAGGAAGAGAAGACCTGTTTACCGTTCCACAGCGTCAGACAGGAAGAGAAGAAGACCTGTTTACCGTTCCACAGCGTCTAACAGGAAGAGAAGACCTGTTTACCGTTCCACAGCGTCAGACAGGAAGAGAAGACCTGTTTACCGTTCCACAGCGTCTAACAGGAAGAGAAGACCTGTTTCGTTCCACAGGTCTAACAGAAGAGAAGACCTGTTTACCGTTCCACAGCGTCTAACAGGAAGAGAAGACCTGTTTACCGTTCCACAGCGTCAGACAGGAAGAGAAGACCTGTTTACCGTTCCACAGCGTCAGACAGGAAGAGAAGACCTGTTTACCGTTCCACAGCGTCTAACAGGAAGAGAAGAAGACCTGTTTACCGTTCCACAGCGTCTAACAGGAAGAGAAGACCTGTTTACCGTTCCACAGCGTCAGACAGGAAGAGAAGAAGACCTGTTTACCGTTCCACAGCGTCTAACAGGAAGAAGACCTGAAGACAGGAAGAGAAGACCTGTTACCGTTCCACAGCGTCTAACAGAAAGAAGACCTGTTTACCGTTCCACAGCGTCTAACAGGAAGAGAAGAAGACCTGTTTACCGTTCCACAGCGTCAGACAGGAAGAGAAGAAGACCTGTTTACCGTTCCACAGCGTCTAACAGGAAGAAGAAGACCTGTTTACCGTTCCACAGCGTCTGACAGGAAGAGAAGAAGACCTGTTTACCGTTCCACAGGCGTCAGACAGGAAGAGAAGACCTGTTTACCGTTCCACAGCGTCTAACAGGAAGAGAAGACCTGTTTACCGTTCCACAGCGTCAGGAAGAGAAGACCTGTTTACAGTTCCACAGCGTCTAACAGGAAGAAGACCTGTTTACCGTTCCACAGCGTCTAACAGGAAGAGAAGACCTGTTTACCGTTCCACAGCGTCTAACAGGAAGAGAAGACCTGTTTACCGTTCCACAGCGTCAGACAGGAAGAGAAGACCTGTTTACCGTTCCACAGCGTCTAACAGGAAGAGAAGAAGACCTGTTTACCGTTCCACAGCGTCTAACAGGAAGAGAAGACCTGTTTACCGTTCCACAGCGTCTAACAGGAAGAGAAGACCTGTTTACCGTTCCACAGCGTCTAACAGGAAGAGAAGACCTGTTTACCGTTCCACAGCGTCTAACAGGAAGAGAAGAAGACCTGTTTACCGTTCCACAGCGTCTAACAGGAAGAGAAGAAGACCTGTTTACCGTTCCACAGCGTCTAACAGGAAGAGAAGAAGACCTGTTTACCATTCCACAGCGTCTAACAGGAAGAGAAGAAGACCTGTTTACCGTTCCACAGCGTCAGACAGGAAGAGAAGAAGACCTGTTTACCGTTCCAAGCGTCAGACAGGAAGAGAAGAAGACCTGTTTACCGTTCCACAGCGTCTAACAGGAAGAGAAGAAGACCTGTTTACCGTTCCACAGCGTCTAACAGGAAGAGAAGACCTGTTTACCGTTCCACAGCGTCAGACAGGAAGAGAAGAAGACCTGTTTACC
>NW_025747278.1:27500-35000 GCF_021184085.1 Oncorhynchus gorbuscha
ACTGAGTCACTACACATAGCAATTACAGTTAGATGGAGAGAGGGAGGGAGGGAGGGGGATATGGGATGGAGGGAGGAGGGAGATAGAGAGATATGGAGGGAGGCAGGGAGATAGAGAGATATGGAGGGAGGAGGGAGGGAGGAGAGGAAGGAAGGAAGGAGGAGGGAGGGAGAAGGAGGGAGGGAGGAAAGGAGGGAGGAAGGGAAGGAGATGAGGGAGGAAGGAAAGGAGAGCAATAGTGAGGAAGGGAGGAAGGAAAGGAGGGAGGAAGGGAAGGAGAGCGATAGGGAGGAAAGGAGGGAGATAGGAGGGAAGGGAGGAAGGAAAGGAGGGAAGGAGGAAGGAAAGGAGGGAGATATGGAGGGAGGCAGGGAGATAGAGAGATAGGAAGGGAGGGATATATGGGGGAGAGAGGAAGGAAAGGACGGAGATGGAGGGAGATAGGGATGGAGGACGGAGAGAGGTCTGGAGGGAGGGAGGAGAGAGGGAGAAGGAGGGAGGGAGAAGGAAAGGAGGGAGGGAGGTATGGAGGGAGGAAGGGAGAGAAGGAAAGGAGGGAGAGAGGAAGGAAAGGAGGGAGAGAGGTATGGAGGGAGGAAGGGAGAGAAGGAAAGGAGGGAGAGAGGAAGGAAAGGAGGAGAGAAGGAAAGGAGGGAGAGAAGGAATGGAGGGAGAGAAGGAAAGGAGGGAGAGAAGGAAAGGAGGGAGAGAGGGATGGAGGGAGGGAGGATGGAGGGAGAGAGGAAAGGAGGGAGAGAGGAAGGAAAGGAGGGAGAGAAGGAAAGGAGGAGAGAGAAGGAAAGGAGGGAGAGAAGGAAAGGAGGGAGAGAGGGATGGAGGGAGGGAGGGAGGGAGAAGGAAGGGAGGGAGAGAGGAAGGAAAGGAGGGAGAGAAGGAAAGGAGAGAATAGTGAGGAAGGGAGGAAGGAAAGGGAGGGAGGAAGGGAAGGAGAGCGATAGGGAGGAAAGGAGGGAGATAGAGAGGAAGGGAGGAAGGAAAGGAGGGAAGGAGGAAGGAAAGGAGGGAGATATGGAGGGAGGCAGGGAGATAGAGAGATAG
Source organism: Oncorhynchus gorbuscha (assembly GCF_021184085.1). NCBI lineage: Eukaryota > Metazoa > Chordata > Actinopteri > Salmoniformes > Salmonidae > Oncorhynchus > Oncorhynchus gorbuscha. The sequence goes on from NW_025747278.1 coordinate 28,560, forward strand.
GAAGGGAGGGATATATGGGGATAGGAAGGAAAGGACGGAGATAGAGAGATAGGGATGGAGGACGGAGAGAGGTCTGGAGGGGAGGGAGAGAAGGAAAGGAGGGAGAGAAGGAAAGGAGGGAGAGAGGATGGAGGGAGGAAGGGAGAGAAGGAAAGGAGGGAGAGAGGAAGGAAAGGAGGGAGAGAGGTATGGAGGGAGGAAGGGAGAGAAGGAAAGGAGGGAGAGAGGAAGGAAAGGAGGGAGAGAAGGAAAGGAGGGAGAGAAGGAAAGGAGGGAGAGAAGGAAAGGAGGGAGAGAAGGAAAGGAGGGAGAGAGGATGGAGGGAGGGAGGGAGAGAAGGAAAGGAGGGAGAGAGGAAGGAAAGGAGGGAGAGAAGGAAAGGAGGGAGAGAAGGAAAGGAGGGAGAGAAGGAAAGGAGGGAGAGAGGGATGGAGGGAGGGAGGGAGAGAAGGAAAGGAGGGAGAGAGGAAGGAAAGGGAGGGATGGAGAAGGAAAGGAGGGGAGAAGGAAAGGAGGGAGAGAAGGAAAGGAGGGAGAGAAGGAAAGGAGGGAGAGAGGGATGGAGGGAGGGAGGGAGAGAAGGAAAGGAGGGAGAGGAGGAAAGGAGGGAGAGAAGGAAAGGAGGGAGAGAAGGAAAGGAGGGAGAGAAGGAAAGGAGGAGAGAGAGGGATGGAGGGAGGGAGGGGAGAGGAGGAAGGAGGAGAGAGGAAGGAAAGGAGGGAGAGAAGGAAAGGAGGGAGAGAGAGGTATGGAGGGAGAGAGGTATGGAGGGAGAGAGGTATGGAGGCGGAGAGAGGTATGGAGGGAGGGAGGTATGGAGGGAGAGAGGTATGGAAGGAGGGAGGTATGGAGGGAGAGAGGTATGGAGGGAGGGAGAGAGGAAGGAAAGGAGGGAGAGAAGGAAAGGAGGGAGAGAGGTATGGAGGGAGAGAGGTATGGAGGGAGAGAGGTATGGAGGGAGAGAGGTATGGAGGGAGGGAGGTATGGAGAGAGGGAGGTATGGAGGAGAGAGGTATGGAGGGAGAGAGGTATGGAGGAGGGAGGTATGGAGGGAGAGAGGTATGGAGGGAGAGAGGTATGGAGGGAGGGAGGAGAGGAAGGAAAGGAGGGAGAGAAGGAAAGGAGGGGAGAGAGGTATGGAGGGAGAGAGGTATGGAGAGAGGGAGGTATGGAGGGAGAGAGGTATGGAGGGAGAGAGGTATGGAGGGAGAGAGGTATGGAGGGAGAGAGGTATGGAGGGAGAGAGGTATGGAGGGAGAGAGGTATGGAGGGAGAGAGGTATGGTGGGAGGGAGGTATGGAGGGAGGGAGAGAGGTATGGGAGAGGGAGGTATGGAGAGAGGGAGGTATGGAGAGAGAGAGGGAAAGGGAAGTCTGTCTGTGTGTCAACTGGGCCCATTGATTCCTCCGTTCCTTATTAGTCCACGACTGAGTGTCCCATCAAACACAATGATCAGATACATTGATCACACACACTAGTAACGCCTCAACAGGCAATACTGAGATCTGCAGTACGGAGAGTCAGAGTTCAGCCGAGTTATCTAGGAAGAACCATCAGTCGTCCAGGTTAAATAAGCACTAAAACATCAACCTGTTGGGGAATCCATCTGTAGCAGAGTAGACAACACGCCTCCGTAACTAATATACAAGACAATAAGCACTAAAACATCAACCTGTTGGGGAATCCATCTGTACCAGAGTAGACAACACGCCTCCGTAACTAATATACAAGACAATAAGCACTAAAACATCAACCTGTTGGGGAATCCATCTGTAGCAGAGTAGACAACACGCCTCCGTAACTAATATACAAGACAATAAGCACTAAAACATCAACCTGTTGGGGAATCCATCTGTAGCAGAGTAGACAACACGCCTCCGTAACTAATATACAAGACAATAAGCACTAAAACATCAACCTGTTGGGGAATCCATCTGTAGCAGAGTAGACAACACGCCTCCGTAACTAATATACAAGACAATACTACACTCTTCTTCACGTCACAATATGAGAGTGTTACTTAATGTGTGTAGCTGTTAGAACCTCTAGTAGGTTTCCGCCTGGCTCTCCCTCCCTGCAGCTCCTTCTCTGTCCAGTAGAGGTCACTCTGTTCCCTAAGTCACTCTGTTCCCTAAGCCACTCCCTAAGCCACTCCCTAAGTCACTCTGGCCCCTAAGTCACTATGTTCCCTAAGCCACTCCCAAATCCACTCTGTCCCCTAAGTCACTATGTTCCCTAAGCCACTCCCAAAGCCACTCTGTCCCCTAAGTCACTATGTTCCCTAAGCCACTCCCAAAGCCACTCTGTCCCCTAAGTCACTATGTTCCCTAAGTCACTCCCTAAGCTGCTCTGTTCCCTAAGTCACTCTGTTCCCTAAGTAACTATGTTCCCTAAGTCACTCTGTCCCCTAAGTCACTCTGTACCCTAAGTCACTCTGCTCCCTAAGTCACTCTGCTCCCTAAGTCACTCTGCTCCCTAAGTCACTCTGTTCCCTAAGTCACTCTGTTCCCTAAGTCACTCCCTAAGCCACTCTGTTCCCTAAGTCACTCTGTACCCTAAGTCACTCTGTTCCCTAAGCCACTCCCTAAGCCACTCTGTTCCCCAAGTCACTCTGTTCCCTAAGCCACTCCCTAAGTCACTCTGTTCCCTAAGTCACTCTGTTCCCTAAGCCACTCCCTAAGTCACTCTGGCCCCTAAGTCACTATGTTCCCTAAGCCACTCCCTAAGCCACACCCAAAGCCACTCTGTCCCCTAAGTCACTATGTTCCCTAAGCCACTCCCAAAGCCACTCTGTCCCCTAAGTCACTCTGTTCCCTAAGTCACTCCCTAAGCCACTCTGTTCCCTAAGTGACTCTGTTCCCTAAGTCACTCGCTAAGTCACTCTGTTCCCTAAGCCACTCTGTTCCCTAAGTCACTCTGTTCCCTAAGTCACTCTAAGTCACTCTGTTCCCTAAACCACTCTGTTCCCTAAGTCACTCCCTAAGCCACTCTGTTCCCAAAGTCACTCTGTTCCCTAAGTCACTCTGTTCCCTAAGTCACTCTGTTCCCTAAGCCACTCTGTTCCCTAAGTCACTCTGTTCCCTAAGCCACTCTGTTCCCTAAGTCACTCCCTAAGTCACTCTGGCCCCTAAGTCACTATGTTCCCTAAGCCACTCCCTAAGCCACACCCAAAGCCACTCTGTCCCCTAAGTCACTATGTTCCCTAAGCCACTCCCAAAGCCACTCTGTCCCCTAAGTCACTCTGTTCCCTAAGTCACTCCCTAAGCCACTCTGTTCCCTAAGTGACTCTGTTCCCTAAGTCACTCGCTAAGTCACTCTGTTCCCTAAGCCACTCTGTTCCCTAAGTCACTCTGTTCCCTAAGTCACTCTAAGTCACTCTGTTCCCTAAACCACTCTGTTCCCTAAGTCACTCCCTAAGCCACTCTGTTCCCAAAGTCACTCTGTTCCCTAAGTCACTCTGTTCCCTAAGTCACTCTGTTCCCTAAGCCACTCTGTTCCCTAAGTCACTCTGTTCCCTAAGCCACTCTGTTCCCTAAGTCACTCCCTAAGTCACTCTGTTCCCTAAGCCACTCTGTTCCCTAAGCCACTCTGTTCCCTAAGTCACTCTGTTCCCTAAGTCACTCTGTCCCCTGAGCCACTCTGTTCCCTAAGTCATTCTGTTCCCTAAGTCACTCCCGAAGTCACTCTGTTTCCTAAGCCACTCTGTTCCCTAAGTCACTCTGTTCCCTAAACCACTCTGTTCCCTAAGTCACTCCCTAAGCCACTCTGTTCCCTAAGTCACTCCCGAAGCCACTCTCGAAGCCACTCTGTTCCCTAAGTCACTCTGTTCCCTAAGCCACTCTGTTCCCTAAGCCACTCTGTTCCCTAAGTCACTCTGTTCCCTAAGTCACTCCCTAAGTCACTCCCTAAGTCACTCTGTTCCCTAATTCACTCTGTTTCCTAAGTCACCCTGTTCCCTAAACCACTCTGTTCCCTAAGTCACTCTGTTCCCTAAGCCACTCTGTTCCCTAAGTCACTCCCTAAGTCACTCTGATCCCTAAGTCACTCCCTAAGCCACTCTGTTCCCTAAGCCACTCTGTTCCCTAAGTCACTCTGTTCCCTAAGCCACTCTGTTCCCTAAGTCACTCTGTTCCCTAAACCACTCTGTTCCCTAAGTCACTCCCTAAGCCACTCTGTTCCCTAAGTCACTCCCGAAGCCACTCTCGAAGCCACTCTGTTCCCTAAGTCACTCTGTTCCCTAAGCCACTCTGTTCCCTAAGTCACTCTGTTCCCTAAGTCACTCCCTAAGTCACTCCCTAAGTCACTCTGTTCCCTAATTCACTCTGTTCCCAAAGCCACTCTGTTCCCTAAGTCACTCTGTTCCCTAAGTCACTCCCTAACTCACTCTGTTTCCTAAGTCACCCTGTTCCCTAAACCACTCTGTTCCCTAAGTCACTCTGTTCCCTAAGCCACTCTGTTCCCTAAGTCACTCCCTAAGTCACTCTGCTCCCTAAGTCACTCCCTAAGTCACTCTGTTCCCTAAGTCACTCTGTTCCCTAAGCCACTCTGTTCCCTAAGTCACTCCCTAAGTCACTCTGTTCCCTAATTCACTCTGTTCCCTAAGTCACTCTGTTCCCTAAGTCACTCTGTTCCCTAAGCCACTCTGTTCCCTAAGTCACTCCCTAAGTCACTCTGTTCCCAAAGTGACTCTGTTCCCTAAGTCACTCTGTTCCCTAAACCACTCTGTTCCCTAAGTCACTCTGTTCCCTAAGTCACTCTGTTCCTTAAGCCACTCTGTTCCCTAAGCCACTCTGTTTCCTAAGTCACTCTTGTTCCCTAAGTCACTCTGTTCCCTAAGCCACTCTGTTCCCTCAGTGACTCTGTTCCCTAAGTCACTCTGTTCCCTAAGTCACTCTGTTCCCTAAGTCACTCTATTCCCTAAGTCACTCTTGTTCCCTAAGTCACTATGTTCCCTAAGTCACTCCCTAAGCCACTCTGTTGCCTAAGCCACTCTGTTCCCTCAGTCACTCTGTTCCCTAAGTCACTCTGTTCCCTAAGCCACTCTGTTCCCTAAGTCACTCCCTAAGTCACTCTGTTCCCTAAGTCACTCTTTTCCCTAAGTCACTCTTGTTCCCTAAGTCACTATGTTCCCTAAGTCACTCTGTTCCCTAAGTCACTCCATAAGTCACTCTGTTCCCTAAGTCACTCTGTTCCCTAAGTCACTCTATTCCCTAAGTCACTCTTGTTCCCTAAGTCACTATGTTCCCTAAGTCACTCCCTAAGTCACTCTGTTCCCTAAGTCACTCTGTTCCCTAAGCAACACAGCAATACAATGCCATTGTGGGTCATATGGTTCCCTGTTCTCGTTGTGTTACCGTAGTTCTAGTCTAATGGATTTCTAGGGCTGTGTTCCCCCCCAAAAAATAATAGGTCACGTTCTTTGTCCTGTATGACTGTTGTTGTAAGTCGTCGTTGTCCTGAAGCTCCCTCCTAGGTTTCCACGTGTCATTCTGGTTATTGACTAAGGGGCAGGATCCATACATTGATGAGGCCTGGTCACTCTCTCTGTCTTGGGGATGTCTGTCACCAGACAATTACCATAAACCATTTAACGGTCGAGACGATCTCAGCTGTTCACAACGTTCCAGTTCTAGTTACAGGAGAACACCGGCAGGACGGTGAGACTCAAACCCATATCCACGGCTGTGGTTGTCTGTACTGGGTGGATCAGAGACCCAACATCCACGGCTGTGGAGGTCTGTACTGGGCTGATAGCCGTAAATCCACGGCTGTGGTTGTCTGTACTGGGCTGATCAGAGCTCTAAATCCACGGCTGTGGTTGTCTGTACTGGGTGGATCAGAGCTCTAAATCCACGGCTGTGGTTGTCTGTACTGGGCTGATCAGAGCTCTAAATCCACGGCTGTGGTTGTCTGTACTGGGCTGATCAGAGCTCTAAATCCACGGCTGTGGTTGTCTGTACTGGGTGGATCAGAGCCCCAACATCCACGGCTGTGAAGGTCTGTACTGGGTGGATCAGAGCCCCAACATCCACGGCTGTCAGTATGGGGTTAGTTTTATTTTATTTGATTTCACCTTTATTTAACCAGGTAGGCTAGTTGAGAACACCTTTATTTAACCAGGTAGGCTAGTTGAGAACACCTTTATTTAACCAGGTAGGCTAGTTGAGAACACCTTTATTTAACCAGGTAGGCTAGTTGAGAACACCTTTATTTAACCAGGTAGGCTAGTTGAGAACAAGTTCTCATTTGCAACTGCGACCTGGCCAAGATAAAGCATAGCAGTGTGAACAGACAACACAGAGTTACACATGGAGTAAACAATTAACAAGTCAATAACACAGTAGAAAAAATGGGCAGTCTATATACAATGTGTGCAAAAGGCATGAGGAGGTAGGCGAATAATACAATTTTGCAGATTAACACTGGAGTGATAAATGATCA
>NW_025747278.1:40000-62532 GCF_021184085.1 Oncorhynchus gorbuscha
CTCTGTAACAGTCCACCTCCACCCCCTGTAACGGTCCACCTCCACCCCCTGTAACGGTCCACCTCCACCCCCTGTAACGGTCCACCTCCACCCCCTGTAGCGGTCCACCTCCACCCCCTGTAACGGTCCACCTCCACCCCCTGTAATGGTCCTCTTCCACCCCCTGTAACGGTCCACCTCCACCCCTGTAACGGTCCATCTCCACCCCCTGTAACGGTCCACCTACACCCCCTGTAACGGTTCCACCTCCACCCCCTGTAACGGTCCACCTCCACCCCTGTAACAGTCCTCCTCCACCCCCTGTAACGGTCCTCCTCCACCCCCTGTAACAGTCCTCCTCCACCCCCTGTAACAGTCCTCCTCCACCCCCTGTAACGGTCCACCTCCACCCCCTGTAACGGTCCACCTCCACCCCCTGTAACGGTCCACCTCCACCCCCTGTAACGGTCCTCCTCCACCCCCTGTAACGGTCCTCCTCCACCCCTGTAACGGTCCACCTACACCCCCTGTAACGGTCCACCTCCACCCCCTGTAACGGTCCACCTCCACCCCCTGTAGCGGTCCACCTCGACCCCCTGTACGGGTCCACCTCCACCCCCTGTAACGGTCCTCCTCCACCCCCTGTAGCGGTCCACCTCCACCCCCTGTAATGGTCCACCTCCACCCCCTGTAACGGTCCACCTCCACCCCCTGTAGCGGTCCACCTCCACCCCCTGTAGCGGTCCACCTCCACCCCCTGTAACGGTCCACCTCCACCCCCCTGTAACGATGTGGGGAGGTGTAGTGTCCTGGTCTGACATGGTGTAGTGTCCTGGTCTGTCATGGTGTAGTGTCCCGGTCTGTCATGGTGTAGTGTCCTGGTCTGTCATAGTGTAGTGTCCTGGTCTGATATGGTGTAGTGTCCTGGTCTGTCATAGTGTAGTGTCCTGGTCTGATATGGTGTAGTGTCCTGGTCTGTCATAGTGTAGTGTCCTGGTCTGACATGGTGTAGTGTCCTGGTCTGTCATAGTGTAGTGTCCTGGTCTGTCATGGTGTAGTGTCCTGGTCTGTCATGGTGTAGTGTCCTGGTCTGTCATGGTGTGGGGAGGTGTAGTGTCCTGGTCTGTCATAGTGTAGTGTCCTGGTCTGACAAGGTCTGTCATGGTGTAGTGTCCTGGTCTGTCATGGTGTAGTGTCCTGGTCTGTCATGGTGTAGTGTCCTGGTCTGACATGGTGTAGTGTCCTGGTCTGTCATAGTGTAGTGTCCTGGTCTGTCATAGTGTGGGGAGGTGTAGTGTCCTGGTCTGACATAGTGTAGTGTCCTGGTCTGTCATGGTGTAGTGTCCTGGTCTGTCATAGTGTGGGGAGGTGTAGTGTCCTGGTTTGTCATAGTGTAGTGTCCTGGTCTGTCATGGTGTAGTGTCCTGGTCTGTCATAGTGTAGTGTCCTGGTCTGTCATAGTGTAGTGTCCTGGTCTGATAAGGTGTAGTGTCCTGGTCTGACAAGGTCTGTCATGGTGTAGTGTCCTGGTCTAACATAGTGTAGTGTCCTGGTCTGTCATGGTGTAGTGTCCTGGTCTGTCATAGTGTAGTGTCCTGGTCTGATAAGGTGTAGTGTCCTGGTCTGTCATAGTGTAGTGTCCTGGTCTGTCATAGTGTAGTGTCCTGGTCTGTCATAGTGTAGTATCCTGGTCTGATATGGTGTAGTGTCCTGGTCTGACAAGGTCTGTCATGGTGTAGTGTCCTGGTCTGTCATGGTGTAGTGTCCTGGTCTGTCATAGTGTAGTGTCCTGGTCTGTCATGGTGTAGTGTCCTGGTCTGTCATGGTGTAGTGTCCTGGTCTGTCATGGTGTAGTGTCCTGGTCTGTCATAGTGTAGTGTCCTGGTCTGTCATAGTGTAGTGTCCTGGTCTGTCATAGTGTAGTGTCCTGGTCTGTCATGGTGTAGTGTCCTGGTCTGACAAGGTCTGTCATGGTGTGGGGAGGTGTAGTGTCCTGGTCTGTCATAGTGTAGTGTCCTGGTCTGTCATGGTGTAGTGTCCTGGTCTGATATGGTGTAGTGTCCTGGTCTGTCATGGTGTAGTGTCCTGGTCTGACATGGTGTAGTGTCCTGGTCTGTCATAGTGTAGTGTCCTGGTCTGTCATAGTGTAGTGTCCTGGTCTGTCATAGTGTAGTGTCCTGGTCTGTCATGGTGTAGTGTCCTGGTCTGTCATGGTGTAGTGTCCTGGTCTGTCATAGTGTAGTGTCCTGGTCTGTCATAGTGTAGTGTCCTGGTCTGTCATAGTGTAGTGTCCTGGTCTGATATGGAGTATTGTCCTGGTCTGTCATGGTGTAGTGTCCTGGTCTGTCATGGTGTAGTGTCCTGGTCTGTCATAGTGTAGTGTCCTGGTCTGATATGGTGTAGTGTCCTGGTCTGTCATGGTGTAGTGTCCTGGTCTGTCATGGTGTAGTGTCCTGGTCTGTCATGGTGTAGTGTCCTGGTCTGTCATGGTGTAGTGTCCTGGTCTGATATGGTGTAGTGTCCTGGTCTGTCATAGTGTAGTGTCCTGGTCTGACATGGTCTGTCATGGTGTGGGGAGGTGTAGTGTCCTGGTCTGTCATGGTGTAGTGTCCTGGTCTGTCATAGTGTAGTGTCCTGGTCTGTCATAGTGTAGTGTCCTGGTCTGTCATGGTGTAGTGTCCTGGTCTGATATGGTGTAGTGTCCTGGTCTGATATGGTGTAGTGTCCTGGTCTGTCATGGTGTAGTGTCCTGGTCTGACATAGTGTAGTGTCCTGGTCTGTCATGGTGTAATGTCCTGGTCTGTCATAGTGTGGGGAGGTGTAGTGTCCTGGTTTGTCATAGTGTAGTGTCCTGGTCTGTCATGGTGTAGTGTCCTGGTCTGTCATAGTGTAGTGTCCTGGTCTGTCATAGTGTAGTGTCCTGGTCTGATATGGTGTAGTGTCCTGGTCTGTCATGGTGTAGTGTCCTGGTCTAACATAGTGTAGTGTCCTGGTCTGTCATGGTGTAGTGTCCTGGTCTGTCATAGTGTAGTGTCCTGGTCTGATAAGGTGTAGTGTCCTGGTCTGTCATAGTGTAGTGTCCTGGTCTGTCATAGTGTAGTGTCCTGGTCTGTCATAGTGTAGTGTCCTGGTCTGATATGGTGTAGTGTCCTGGTCTGACTGGTCTGTCATGGTGTAGTGTCCTGGTCTGTCATGGTGTAGTGTCCTGGTCTGTCATAGTGTAGTGTCCTGGTCTGTCATAGTGTAGTGTCCTGGTCTGTATGGTGTAGTGTCCTGGTCTGGTCTGTCATGGGGAGGTGTAGTGTCCTGGTCTGTCATAGTGTAGTGTCCTGGTCTGTCATGGTGTAGTGTCCTGGTCTGATATGGTGTAGTGTCCTGGTCTGTCATGGTGTAGTGTCCTGGTCTGACATGGTGTAGTGTCCTGGTCTGTCATAGTGTAGTGTCCTGGTCTGTCTGTAGTGTCCTGGTCTGTCATGGTGTAGTGTCCTGGTCTGTCATGGTGTAGTGTCCTGGTCTGTCATAGTGTAGTGTCCTGGTCTGTCATAGTGTAGTGTCCTGGTCTGTCATAGTGTAGTGTCCTGGTCTGTCATGGTGTAGTGTCCTGGTCTGTCATGGTGTAGTGTCCTGGTCTGTCATGGTGTAGTGTCCTGGTCTGTCATAGTGTAGTGTCCTGGTCTGATATGGTGTAGTGTCCTGGTCTGTCATGGTGTAGTGTCCTGGTCTGTCATGGTGTAGTGTCCTGGTCTGTCATGGTGTAGTGTCCTGGTCTGTCATGGTGTAGTGTCCTGGTCTGATATGGTGTAGTGTCCTGGTCTGTCATAGTGTAGTGTCCTGGTCTGACATGGTCTGTCATGGTGTGGGGAGGTGTAGTGTCCTGGTCTGTCATGGTGTAGTGTCCTGGTCTGTCATAGTGTAGTGTCCTGGTCTGTCATGGTGTAGTGTCCTGGTCTGTCATGGTGTAGTGTCCTGGTCTGATATGGTGTAGTGTCCTGGTCTGTCATGGTGTAGTGTCCTGGTCTGTCATAGTGTAGTGTCCTGGTCTGTCATAGTGTAGTGTCCTGGTCTGTCATGGTGTAGTGTCCTGGTCTGTCATGGTGTAGTGTCCTGGTCTGATCATGGTGTAGTGTCCTGGTCTGTCATAGTGTAGTGTCCTGGTCTGTCATAGTGTAGTGTCCTGGTCTGTCATGGTGTAGTGTCCTGGTCTGTCATAGTGTAGTGTCCTGGTCTGTCATAGTGTAGTGTCCTGGTCTGTCATGGTGTAGTGTCCTGGTCTGATATGGTGTAGTGTCCTGGTCTGACATGGTCTGTCATGGTGTGGGGAGGTGTAGTGTCCTGGTCTGTCATAGTGTAGTGTCCTGGTCTGTCATGGTGTAGTGTCCTGGTCTGTCATGGTGTAGTGTCCTGGTCTGTCATGGTGTAGTGTCCTGGTCTGTCATGGTGTAGTGTCCTGGTCTGTCATAGTGTAGTGTCCTGGTCTGTCATAGTGTAGTGTCCTGGTCTGTCATAGTGTAGTGTCCTGGTCAGTCATAGTGTAGTGTCCTGGTCTGTCATGGTGTAGTGTCCTGGTCTGATATGGTGTAGTGTCCTGGTCTGATATGGTGTAGTGTCCTGGTCTGTCATGGTGTAGTGTCCTGGTCTGATATGGTGTAGTGTCCTGGCCTATCATGGTGTAGTGTCCTGGTCTGATATGGTGTGGGGAGGTGTAGTGTCCTGGTCTGTTATGGTGTAGTGTCCTGGTCTGATATGGTGTAGTGCCCTGGTCTGATATGGTGTAGTGTTCTGGTCTGACAAGGTCTGTCATGGTGTGGGGAGGTGTAGTGTCCTGGTCTGTCATAGTGTAGTGTCCTGGTCTGTCATAGTGTAGTGTCCTGGTCTGTCATAGTGTAGTGTCCTGGTCTGACATGGTGTAGTGTCCTGGTCTGACATGGTGTAGTGTCCTGGTCTGACAAGGTCTGTCATGGTGTGGGGAGGTGTAGTGTCCTGGTCTGTCATGGTGTAGTGTCCTGGTCTGTCATAGTGTAGTGTCCTGGTCTGTCATAGTGTAGTGTCCTGGTTTGTCATAGTGTAGTGTCCTGGTCTGTCATAGTGTAGTGTCCTGGTCTGTCATAGTGTAGTGTCCTGGTCTGTCATGGTGTAGTGTCCTGGTCTGTCATAGTGTAGTGTCCTGGTCTGTCATAGTGTAGTGTCCTGGTCTGTCATAGTGTAGTGTCCTGGTCTGTCATAGTGTAGTGTCCTGGTCTGTCATAGTGTAGTGTCCTGGTCTGATAAGGTGTAGTGTCCTGGTCTGTCATAGTGTAGTGTCCTGGTCTGTCATAGTGTAGTGTCCTGGTCTGATAAGGTGTAGTGTCCTGGTCTGTCATAGTGTAGTGTCCTGGTCTGTCATAGTGTAGTGTCCTGGTCTGTCATAGTGTAGTGTCCTGGTCTGTCATGGTGTAGTGTCCTGGTCTGTCAAGGTCTGTCATGGTGTAGTGTCCTGGTCTGTCATGGTGTAGTGTCCTGGTCTGTCATGGTGTAGTGTCCTGGTCTGTCATGGTGTAGTGTCCTGGTCTGATATGGTGTAGTGTCCTGGTCTGTTATGGTGTAGTGTCCTGGTCTGATATGGTGTAGTGCCCTGGTCTGATATGGTGTAGTGTTCTGGTCTGACAAGGTCTGTCATGGTGTGGGGAGGTGTAGTGTCCTGGTCTGTCATAGTGTAGTGTCCTGGTCTGTCATAGTGTAGTGTCCTGGTCTGTCATAGTGTAGTGTCCTGGTCTGACATGGTGTAGTGTCCTGGTCTGACATGGTGTAGTGTCCTGGTCTGACAAGGTCTGTCATGGTGTGGGGTGTGTAGTGTCCTGGTCTGTCATGGTGTAGTGTCCTGGTCTGTCATGGTGTAGTGTCCTGTCTGTCATAGTGTAGTGTCCTGGTTTGTCATAGTGTAGTGTCCTGGTCTGTCATAGTGTAGTGTCCTGGTCTGTCATAGTGTAGTGTCCTGGTCTGATATGGTGTAGTGTCCTGGTCTGTGTAGTGTCCTGGTCTGTCATAGTGTAGTGTCCTGGTCTGTCATAGTGTAGTGTCCTGGTCTGTCATAGTGTAGTGTCCTGGTCTGTCATAGTGTAGTGTCCTGGTCTGATATGGTGTAGTGTCCTGGTCTGACAAGGTCTGTCATGGTGTAGTGTCCTGGTCTGTCATGGTGTAGTGTCCTGGTCTGTCATGGTGTAGTGTCCTGGTCTGACATGGTGTAGTGTCCTGGTCTGTCATAGTGTAGTGTCCTGGTCTGTCATAGTGTAGTGTCCTGGTCTGACATAGTGTAGTGTCCTGGTCTGTCATGGTGTAGTGTCCTGGTCTGTCATAGTGTGGGGAGGTGTAGTGTCCTGGTTTGTCATAGTGTAGTGTCCTGGTCTGTCATGGTGTAGTGTCCTGGTCTGTCATAGTGTAGTGTCCTGGTCTGTCATAGTGTAGTGTCCTGGTCTGTCATGGTGTAGTGTCCTGGTCTGTCATAGTGTAGTGTCCTGGTCTGTCATGGTGTAGTGTCCTGGTCTGTCATAGTGTAGTGTCCTGGTCTGTCATGGTGTAGTGTCCTGGTCTGTCATGGTGTAGTGTCCTGGTCTGTCATGGTGTCTGTCCTGGTCTGTCATGGTGTAGTGTCCTGGTCTGTCATGGTGTAGTGTCCTGGTCTGATATGGTGTAGTGTCCTGGTCTGTCATAGTGTAGTGTCCTGGTCTGACATGGTCTGTCATGGTGTGGGGAGGTGTAGTGTCCTGGTCTGTCATGGTGTAGTGTCCTGGTCTGTCATAGTGTAGTGTCCTGTCTGTCATGGTGTAGTGTCCTGGTCTGTCATGGTGTAGTGTCCTGGTCTGATATGGTGTAGTGTCCTGGTCTGATATGGTGTAGTGTCCTGGTCTGTCATGGTGTAGTGTCCTGGTCTGTCATAGTGTAGTGTCCTGGTCTGTCATAGTGTAGTGTCCTGGTCTGTCATGGTGTAGTGTCCTGGTCTGTCATGGTGTAGTGTCCTGGTCTGATATGGTGTAGTGTCCTGGTCTGTCATGGTGTAGTGTCCTGGTCTGTCATAGTGTAGTGTCCTGGTCTGTCATGGTGTAGTGTCCTGGTCTGATATGGTGTAGTGTCCTGGTCTGACATGGGTCTGTCATGGTGTGGGGAGGTGTAGTGTCCTGGTCTGTCATAGTGTAGTGTCCTGGTCTGTCATGGTGTAGTGTCCTGGTCTGTCATGGTGTAGTGTCCTGGTCTGTCATGGTGTAGTGTCCTGGTCTGTCATACTGTAGTGTCCTGGTCTGTCATAGTGTAGTGTCCTGGTCTGTCATAGTGTAGTGTCCTGGTCTGTCATAGTGTAGTGTCCTGGTCAGTCATAGTGTAGTGTCCTGGTCTGTCATGGTGTAGTGTCCTGGTCTGATATGGTGTAGTGTCCTGGTCTGATATGGTGTAGTGTCCTGGTCTGTCATGGTGTAGTGTCCTGGTCTGATATGGTGTAGTGTCCTGGCCTATCATGGTGTAGTGTCCTGGTCTGATATGGTGTGGGGAGGTGTAGTGTCCTGGTCTGTCATGGTGTAGTGTCCTGGTCTGATATGGTGTAGTGCCCTGGTCTGATATGGTGTAGTGTTCTGGTCTGACAAGGTCTGTCATGGTGTGGGGAGGTGTAGTGTCCTGGTCTGTCATAGTGTAGTGTCCTGGTCTGTCATAGTGTAGTGTCCTGGTCTGTCATAGTGTAGTGTCCTGGTCTGACATGGTGTAGTGTCCTGGTCTGACATGGTGTAGTGTCCTGGTCTGACAAGGTCTGTCATGGTGTGGGGAGGTGTAGTGTCCTGGTCTGTCATGGTGTAGTGTCCTGGTCTGTCATAGTGTAGTGTCCTGGTCTGTCATAGTGTAGTGTCCTGGTTTGTCATAGTGTAGTGTCCTGGTCTGTCATAGTGTAGTGTCCTGGTCTGTCATAGTGTAGTGTCCTGGTCTGTCATATGGTGTAGTGTCCTGGTCTGTCATAGTGTAGTGTCCTGGTCTGTCATAGTGTAGTGTCCTGGTCTGTCATAGTGTAGTGTCCTGGTCTGTCATAGTGTAGTGTCCTGGTCTGTCAGTGTAGTGTCCTGGTCTGTCAAGGTGTAGTGTCCTGGTCTGTCATAGTGTAGTGTCCTGGTCTGTCATAGTGTAGTGTCTGGTCTGTCAAGGTGTAGTGTCCTGGTCTGTCATAGTGTAGTGTCCTGGTCTGTCATAGTGTAGTGTCCTGGTCTGTCATAGTGTAGTGTCCTGGTCTGATATGGTGTAGTGTCCTGGTCTGGTCTGTCATGGTGTAGTGTCCTGGTCTGTCATGGTGTAGTGTCCTGGTCTGTCATGGTGTAGTGTCCTGGTCTGTCATGGTGTAGTGTCCTGGTCTGTCATAGTGTAGTGTCCTGGTCTGTCATGGTGTGGGGAGGTGTAGTGTCCTGGTCTGTCATAGTGTAGTGTCCTGGTCTGTCATGGTGTAGTGTCCTGGTCTGTCATGGTGTGGGGAGGTGTAGTGTCCTGGTCTGTCATAGTGTAGTGTCCTGGTCTGTCATGGTGTAGTGTCCTGGTCTGTCATGGTGTAGTGTCCTGGTCTGTCATAGTGTAGTGTCCTGGTCTGTCATGGTGTAGTGTCCTGGTCTGTCATGGTGTAGTGTCCTGGTCTGTCATGGTGTAGTGGTGTAGTGTCCTGGTCTGTCATAGTGTAGTGTCCTGGTCTGTCATGGTGTAGTGTCCTGGTCTGAATGGTGTAGTGTCCTGTCTGTCTGTCATGGTGTAGGTGTAGTGTCCTGGTCTGTCATAGTGTAGTGTCCTGGTCTGTCATGGTGTAGTGTCCTGGTCTGTCATGGTGTAGTGTCCTGGTCTGTCATGGTGTAGTGTCCTGGTCTGATATGGTGTAGTGTCCTGGTCTGTCATAGTGTAGTGTCCTGGTCTGTCATAGTGTAGTGTCCTGGTCTGTCATGGTGTAGTGTCCTGGTCTGATATGGTGTAGTGTCCTGGTCTGATATGGTGTAGTGTCCTGGTCTGTCATGGTGTAGTGTCCTGGTCTGATATGGTGTAGTGTCCTGGCCTATCATGGTGTAGTGTCCTGGTCTGATATGGTGTGGGGAGGTGTAGTGTCCTGGTCTGTCATGGTGTAGTGTCCTGGTCTGATATGGTGTAGTGCCCTGGTCTGATATGGTGTAGTGTTCTGGTCTGACAAGGTCTGTCATGGTGTGGGGAGGTGTAGTGTCCTGGTCTGTCATAGTGTAGTGTCCTGGTCTGTCATAGTGTAGTGTCCTGGTCTGTCATAGTGTAGTGTCCTGGTCTGACATGGTGTAGTGTCCTGGTCTGACATGGTGTAGTGTCCTGGTCTGACAAGGTCTGTCATGGTGTGGGGAGGTGTAGTGTCCTGGTCTGTCATGGTGTAGTGTCCTGGTCTGTCATAGTGTAGTGTCCTGGTCTGTCATAGTGTAGTGTCCTGGTTTGTCATAGTGTAGTGTCCTGGTCTGTCATAGTGTAGTGTCCTGGTCTGTCATAGTGTAGTGTCCTGGTCTGATATGGTGTAGTGTCCTGGTCTGTCATAGTGTAGTGTCCTGGTCTGTCATAGTGTAGTGTCCTGGTCTGTCATAGTGTAGTGTCCTGGTCTGTCATAGTGTAGTGTCCTGGTCTGTCATAGTGTAGTGTCCTGGTCTGATAAGGTGTAGTGTCCTGGTCTGTCATAGTGTAGTGTCCTGGTCTGTCATAGTGTAGTGTCCTGGTCTGATCAGGTGTAGTGTCCTGGTCTGTCATAGTGTAGTGTCCTGGTCTGTCATAGTGTAGTGTCCTGGTCTGTCATAGTGTAGTGTCCTGGTCTGATATGGTGTAGTGTCCTGGTCTGGTCTGTCATGGTGTAGTGTCCTGGTCTGTCATGGTGTAGTGTCCTGGTCTGTCATAGTGTGTCATGGTGTAGTGTCCTGGTCTGTCATAGTGTAGTGTCCTGGTCTGTCTGGTGTAGTGTCCTGGTCTGTCAGTGTAGTGTCCTGGTCTGTCATGGTGTAGTGTCCTGGTCTGTCATAGTGTGGGGAGGTGTAGTGTCCTGGTTTGTCTGTAGTGTCCTGGTCTGTCATGGTGTAGTGTCCTGGTCTGTCATAGTGTAGTGTCCTGGTCTGTCATAGTGTAGTGTCCTGGTCTGATATGGTGTAGTGTCCTGGTCTGAAAAGGTCTGTCATGGTGTAGTGTCCTGGTCTGTCATGGTGTAGTGTCCTGGTCTGTCATAGTGTAGTGTCCTGGTCTGATAAGGTGTAGTGTCCTGGTCTGTCATGGTGTAGTGTCCTGGTCTGTCATAGTGTAGTGTCCTGGTCTGTCATAGTGTAGTGTCCTGGTCTGATATGGTGTAGTGTCCTGGTCTGGTGAGTGTCAAGGTCTGTCATGGTGTAGTGTCCTGGTCTGTCATGGTGTAGTGTCCTGGTCTGTCATAGTGTCCTGGTCTGTCATGGTGTAGTGTCCTGGTCTGTCATGGTGTAGTGTCCTGGTCTGTCATGGTGTAGTGTCCTGGTCTGTCATAGTGTAGTGTCCTGGTCTGTCATAGTGTAGTGTCCTGGTCTGATATGGTGTAGTGTCCTGGTCTGTCATGGTGTGGGGAGGTGTAGTGTCCTGGTCTGTCATAGTGTAGTGTCCTGGTCTGTCATAGTGTAGTGTCCTGGTCTGATATGGTGTAGTGTCCTGGTCTGTCATGGTGTAGTGTCCTGGTCTATCATAGTGTAGTGTCCTGGTCTGTCATGGTGTAGTGTCCTGGTCTGTCATAGTGTAGTGTCCTGGTCTGTCATGGTGTAGTGTCCTGGTCTGTCATAGTGTAGTGTCCTGGTCTGTCATAGTGTAGTGTCCTGGTCTGTCATGGTGTAGTGTCCTGGTCTGTCATGGTGTAGTGTCCTGGTCTGTCATGGTGTAGTGTCCTGGTCTGTCATGGTGTAGTGTCCTGGTCTGTCATGGTGTAGTGTCCTGGTCTGTCATGGTGTAGTGTCCTGGTCTGTCATGGTGTAGTGTCCTGGTCTGTCATAGTGTAGTGTCCTGGTCTGTCATAGTGTAGTGTCCTGGTCTGTCATAGTGTAGTGTCCTGGTCTGATATGGTGTAGTGTCCTGGTCTGACAAGGTCTGTCATGGTGTGGGGAGGTGTAGTGTCCTGGTCTGTCATAGTGTAGTGTCCTGGTCTGTCATGGTGTAGTGTCCTGGTCTGATATGGTGTAGTGTCCTGGTCTGTCATGGTGTAGTGTCCTGGTCTGTCATGGTGTAGTGTCCTGGTCTGTCATAGTGTAGTGTCCTGGTCTGTCATAGTGTAGTGTCCTGGTCTGTCATAGTGTAGTGTCCTGGTCTGTCATGGTGTAGTGTCCTGGTCTGTCATGGTGTAGTGTCCTGGTCTGTCATAGTGTAGTGTCCTGGTCTGTCATAGTGTAGTGTCCTGGTCTGTCATAGTGTAGTGTCCTGGTCTGTCATGGTGTAGTGTCCTGGTCTGTCATGGTGTAGTGTCCTGGTCTGTCATGGTGTAGTGTCCTGGTCTGTCATAGTGTAGTGTCCTGGTCTGATATGGTGTAGTGTCCTGGTCTGTCATGGTGTAGTGTCCTGGTCTGTCATGGTGTAGTGTCCTGGTCTGTCATGGTGTAGTGTCCTGGTCTGTCATGGTGTAGTGTCCTGGTCTGATATGGTGTAGTGTCCTGGTCTGTCATAGTGTAGTGTCCTGGTCCTGGTCTGTCATGGGGAGGTGTAGTGTCCTGGTCTGTCATGGTGTAGTGTCCTGGTCTGTCATAGTGTAGTGTCCTGTTCTGTCATAGTGTAGTGTCCTGGTCTGTCATGGTGTAGTGTCCTGGTCTGATATGGTGTAGTGTCCTGGTCTGATATGGTGTAGTGTCCTGGTCTGTCATGGTGTAGTGTCCTGGTCTGTCATAGTGTAGTGTCCTGGTCTGTCATAGTGTAGTGTCCTGGTCTGTCATGGTGTAGTGTCCTGGTCTGTCATGGTGTAGTGTCCTGGTCTGATATGGTGTAGTGTCCTGGTCTGTCATAGTGTAGTGTCCTGGTCTGTCATAGTGTAGTGTCCTGGTCTGTCATGGTGTAGTGTCCTGGTCTGATATGGTGTAGTGTCCTGGTCTGACATGGTCTGTCATGGTGTGGGGAGGTGTAGTGTCCTGGTCTGTCATAGTGTAGTGTCCTGGTCTGTCATGGTGTAGTGTCCTGGTCTGTCATGGTGTAGTGTCCTGGTCTGTCATGGTGTAGTGTCCTGGTGTCAGTGTAGTGTCCTGGTCTGTCATAGTGTAGTGTCCTGGTCTGTCATAGTGTAGTGTCCTGGTCTGTCATAGTGTAGTGTCCTGGTCTGTCATAGTGTAGTGTCCTGGTCTGTCATGGTGTAGTGTCCTGGTCTGATATGGTGTAGTGTCCTGGTCTGATATGGTGTAGTGTCCTGGTCTGTCATGGTGTAGTGTCCTGGTCTGATATGGTGTAGTGTCCTGGCCTATCATGGTGTAGTGTCCTGGTCTGATATGGTGTGGGGAGGTGTAGTGTCCTGGTCTGTTATGGTGTAGTGTCCTGGTCTGATATGGTGTAGTGCCCTGGTCTGATATGGTGTAGTGTTCTGGTCTGACAAGGTCTGTCATGGTGTGGGGAGGTGTAGTGTCCTGGTCTGTCATAGTGTAGTGTCCTGGTCTGTCATAGTGTAGTGTCCTGGTCTGTCATAGTGTAGTGTCCTGGTCTGACATGGTGTAGTGTCCTGGTCTGACATGGTGTAGTGTCCTGGTCTGACAAGGTCTGTCATGGTGTGGGGAGGTGTAGTGTCCTGGTCTGTCATGGTGTAGTGTCCTGGTCTGTCATAGTGTAGTGTCCTGGTCTGTCATAGTGTAGTGTCCTGGTTTGTCATAGTGTAGTGTCCTGGTCTGTCATAGTGTAGTGTCCTGGTCTGTCATAGTGTAGTGTCCTGGTCTGATATGGTGTAGTGTCCTGGTCTGTCATAGTGTAGTGTCCTGGTCTGTCATAGTGTAGTGTCCTGGTCTGTCATAGTGTAGTGTCCTGGTCTGTCATAGTGTAGTGTCCTGGTCTGTCATAGTGTAGTGTCCTGGTCTGATATGGTGTAGTGTCCTGGTCTGTCATAGTGTAGTGTCCTGGTCTGTCATAGTGTAGTGTCCTGGTCTGTCATAGTGTAGTGTCCTGGTCTGTCATAGTGTAGTGTCCTGGTCTGTCATAGTGTAGTGTCCTGGTCTGATATGGTGTAGTGTCCTGGTCTGTCATAGTGTAGTGTCCTGGTCTGATATGGTGTAGTGTCCTGGTCTGTCATAGTGTAGTGTCCTGGTCTGTCATAGTGTAGTGTCCTGGTCTGTCATAGTGTAGTGTCCTGGTCTGTATGGTGTAGTGTCCTGGTCTGTCATAGTGTAGTGTCCTGGTCTGTCATAGTGTAGTGTCCTGGTCTGTCATAGTGTAGTGTCCTGGTCTGTCATAGTGTAGTGTCCTGGTCTGTCATAGTGTAGTGTCCTGGTCTGATATGGTGTAGTGTCCTGGTCTGTCAGTGTCCTGGTCTGTCATAGTGTAGTGTCCTGGTCTGTCATAGTGTAGTGTCCTGGTCTGTCATGGTGTAGTGTCCTGGTCTGTCATAGTGTAGTGTCCTGGTCTGATATGGTGTAGTGTCCTGGTCTGTCATGGTGTAGTGTCCTGGTCTGTCATAGTGTAGTGTCCTGGTCTGATATGGTGTAGTGTCCTGGTCTGTCATGGTGTAGTGTCCTGGTCTGTCATAGTGTAGTGTCCTGGTCTGTCATGGTGTAGTGTCCTGGTCTGTCATAGTGTAGTGTCCTGGTCTGATATGTGTAGTGTCCTGGTCTGTCATGGTGTAGTGTCCTGGTCTGATATGGTGTGGGGAGGTGTAATGTCCTGGTTTGTCATAGTGTAGTGTCCTGGTCTGTCAGGGTGTAGTGTCCTGGTCTGATATGGTGTAGTGTCCTGGTCTGATATGGTGTAGTGTCCTGGTCTGTCATAGTGTAGTGTCCTGGTCTGTTATGGTGTAGTGTCCTGGTCTGTCATAGTGTGGGGAGGTGTAGTGTCCTGGTCTGTCATAGTGTAGTGTCCTGGTCTGTCATGGTGTAGTGTCCTGGTCTGTCATAGTGTAGTGTCCTGGTCTGTCATAGTGTAGTGTCCTGGTCTGATATGGTGTAGTGTCCTGGTCTGACAAGGTCTGTCATGGTGTAGTGTCCTGGTCTAACATAGTGTAGTGTCCTGGTCTGTCATGGTGTAGTGTCCTGGTCTGTCATAGTGTAGTGTCCTGGTCTGTAGTGTCCTGGTCTGTCATAGTGTAGTGTCCTGGTCTGTCATAGTGTAGTGTCCTGGTCTGTCATGGTGTAGTGTCCTGGTCTGTCATAGTGTAGTGTCCTGGTCTGTCATAGTGTAGTGTCCTGGTCTGATCATGGTGTAGTGTCCTGGTCTGTCATAGTGTAGTGTCCTGGTCTGTCATAGTGTAGTGTCCTGGTCTGATAAGGTGTAGTGTCCTGGTCTGTCATAGTGTAGTGTCCTGGTCTGTCATAGTGTAGTGTCCTGGTCTGATATGGTGTAGTGTCCTGGTCTGACAAGGTCTGTCATGGTGTAGTGTCCTGGTCTGTCATGGTGTAGTGTCCTGGTCTGTCATGGTGTAGTGTCCTGGTCTGTCATGGTATAGTGTCCTGGTCTGTCATAGTGTAGTGTCCTGGTCTGTCATATGGGGAGGTGTAGTGTCCTGGTCTGTCATAGTGTAGTGTCCTGGTCTGTCATGGTGTAGTGTCCTGGTCTGTCATAGTGTGGGGAGGTGTAGTGTCCTGGTTTGTCATAGTGTAGTGTCCTGGTCTGTCATGGTGTAGTGTCCTGGTCTGTCATAGTGTAGTGTCCTGGTCTGGTGTAGTGTCCTGGTGTCCTGGTCTGGTCTGTCATGGTGTAGTGTCCTGGTCTAACATAGTGTAGTGTCCTGGTCTGTCATGGTGTAGTGTCCTGGTCTGTCATAGTGTAGTGTCCTGGTCTGATAAGGTGTAGTGTCCTGGTCTGTCATAGTGTAGTGTCCTGGTCTGTCATAGTGTAGTGTCCTGGTCTGATATGGTGTAGTGTCCTGGTCTGACAAGGTCTGTCATGGTGTAGTGTCCTGGTCTGTCATGGTGTAGTGTCCTGGTCTGTCATGGTGTAGTGTCCTGGTCTGTCATAGTGTAGTGTCCTGGTCTGTCATGGTGTAGTGTCCTGGTCTGTCATGGTGTAGTGTCCTGGTCTGTCATGGTGTAGTGTCCTGGTCTGTCATAGTGTAGTGTCCTGGTCTGTCATAGTGTAGTGTCCTGGTCTGATATGGTGTAGTGTCCTGGTCTGTCATAGTGTAGTGTCCTGGTCTGTCATGGTGTAGTGTCCTGGTCTGTCATAGTGTAGTGTCCTGGTCTGTCATGGTGTAGTGTCCTGGTCTGTCATAGTGTAGTGTCCTGGTCTGTCATGGTGTAGTGTCCTGGTCTGTCCTGGTCCTGGTCTGTCATAGTGTAGTGTCCTGGTCTGTCATGGTGTAGTGTCCTGGTCTGATATGGTGTAGTGTCCTGGTCTGTCATAGTGTAGTGTCCTGGTCTGATATGGTGTAGTGTCCTGGTCTGTCATAGTGTAGTGTCCTGGTCTGTCATAGTGTAGTGTCCTGGTCTGTCATAGTGTAGTGTCCTGGTCTGTCATGGTGTAGTGTCCTGGTCTGTCATAGTGTAGTGTCCTGGTCTGTCATAGTGTAGTGTCCTGGTCTGTCATAGTGTAGTGTCCTGGTCTGTCATAGTGTAGTGTCCTGGTCTGTCATAGTGTAGTGTCCTGGTCTGATATGGTGTAGTGTCCTGGTCTGTCATAGTGTAGTGTCCTGGTCTGTCATAGTGTAGTGTCCTGGTCTGTCATAGTGTAGTGTCCTGGTCTGTCATGGTGTAGTGTCCTGGTCTGTCACAGTGTAGTGTCCTGGTCTGATATGGTGTAGTGTCCTGGTCTGTCATGGTGTAGTGTCCTGGTCTGTCATAGTGTAGTGTCCTGGTCTGTCATGGTGTAGTGTCCTGGTCTGTCATGGTGTAGTGTCCTGGTCTGTCATAGTGTAGTGTCCTGGTCTGTCATGGTGTAGTGTCCTGGTCTGTCATAGTGTAGTGTCCTGGTCTGATATGTTGTAGTGTCCTGGTCTGTCATGGTGTAGTGTCCTGGTCTGATATGGTGTGGGGAGGTGTAATGTCCTGGTTTGTCATAGTGTAGTGTCCTGGTCTGTCAGGGTGTAGTGTCCTGGTCTGATATGGTGTAGTGTCCTGGTCTGATATGGTGTAGTGTCCTGGTCTGTCATAGTGTAGTGTCCTGGTCTGTTATGGTGTAGTGTCCTGGTCTGTCATAGTGTGGGGAGGTGTAGTGTCCTGGTTTGTCATAGTGTAGTGTCCTGGTCTGTCATGGTGTAGTGTCCTGGTCTGTCATAGTGTAGTGTCCTGGTCTGTCATAGTGTAGTGTCCTGGTCTGATATGGTGTAGTGTCCTGGTCTGACAAGGTCTGTCATGGTGTAGTGTCCTGGTCTAACATAGTGTAGTGTCCTGGTCTGTCATGGTGTAGTGTCCTGGTCTGTCATAGTGTAGTGTCCTGGTCTGATATGGTGTAGTGTCCTGGTCTGTCATAGTGTAGTGTCCTGGTCTGTCATAGTGTAGTGTCCTGGTCTGTCATAGTGTAGTGTCCTGGTCTGTCATAGTGTAGTGTCCTGGTCTGTCATAGTGTAGTGTCCTGGTCTGATAAGGTGTAGTGCCCTGGTCTGTCATAGTGTAGTGTCCTGGTCTGTCATAGTGTAGTGTCCTGGTCTGATAAGGTGTAGTGTCCTGGTCTGTCATAGTGTAGTGTCCTGGTCTGTCATAGTGTAGTGTCCTGGTCTGATATGGTGTAGTGTCCTGGTCTGACAAGGTCTGTCATGGTGTAGTGTCCTGGTCTGTCATGGTGTAGTGTCCTGGTCTGACATGGTGTAGTGTCCTGGTCTGTCATAGTGTAGTGTCCTGGTCTGTCATAGTGTGGGGAGGTGTAGTGTCCTGGTCTGACATAGTGTAGTGTCCTGGTCTGTCATGGTGTAGTGTCCTGGTCTGTCATAGTGTGGGGAGGTGTAGTGTCCTGGTTTGTCATAGTGTAGTGTCCTGGTCTGTCATGGTGTAGTGTCCTGGTCTGTCATAGTGTAGTGTCCTGGTCTGTCATAGTGTAGTGTCCTGGTCTGATATGGTGTAGTGTCCTGGTCTGACAAGGTCTGTCATGGTGTAGTGTCCTGGTCTAACATAGTGTAGTGTCCTGGTCTGTCATGGTGTAGTGTCCTGGTCTGTCATAGTGTAGTGTCCTGGTCTGATAAGGTGTAGTGTCCTGGTCTGTCATAGTGTAGTGTCCTGGTCTGTCAGTGTAGTGTCCTGGTCTGTCATAGTGTAGTATCCTGGTCTGATATGGTGTAGTGTCCTGGTCTCTGTCATGGTGTAGTGTCCTGGTCTGTCATGGTGTAGTGTCCTGGTCTGTCATAGTGTAGTGTCCTGGTCTGTCATAGTGTAGTGTCCTGGTCTGTCATGGTGTAGTGTCCTGGTCTGTCTGGTGTCCTGGTCTGTCATAGTGTAGTGTCCTGGTCTGTCATAGTGTAGTGTCCTGGTCTGATATGGTGTAGTGTCCTGGTCTGACAAGGTCTGTCATGGTGTGGGGAGGTGTAGTGTCCTGGTCTGTCATAGTGTAGTGTCCTGGTCTGTCATGGTGTAGTGTCCTGGTCTGATATGGTGTAGTGTCCTGGTCTGTCATGGTGTAGTGTCCTGGTCTGTCATGGTGTAGTGTCCTGGTCTGTCATAGTGTAGTGTCCTGGTCTGTCATAGTGTAGTGTCCTGGTCTGTCATAGTGTAGTGTCCTGGTCTGTCATGGTGTAGTGTCCTGGTCTGTCATGGTGTAGTGTCCTGGTCTGTCATAGTGTAGTGTCCTGGTCTGTCATAGTGTAGTGTCCTGGTCTGTCATAGTGTAGTGTCCTGGTCTGATATGGTGTAGTGTCCTGGTCTGTCATGGTGTAGTGTCCTGGTCTGTCATGGTGTAGTGTCCTGGTCTGTCATAGTGTAGTGTCCTGGTCTGTCATGGTGTAGTGTCCTGGTCTGTCATGGTGTAGTGTCCTGGTCTGTCATGGTGTAGTGTCCTGGTCTGTCATGGTGTAGTGTCCTGGTCTGATATGGTGTAGTGTCCTGGTCTGTCTAGTGTCCTGGTCTGTCATGGTGTAGTGTCCTGGTCTGTCATATGTGTAGTGTCCTGGTCTGTCATGGTGTAGTGTCCTGGTCTGATATGGTGTGGGGAGGTGTAGTGTCCTGGTCTGTCATGGTGTAGTGTCCTGGTCTGTCATGGTGTAGTGTCCTGGTCTGATATGGTGTAGTGTCCTGGTCTGTCATGGTGTAGTGTCCTGGTCTGTCATAGTGTAGTGTCCTGGTCTGTCATGGTGTAGTGTCCTGGTCTGTCATGGTGTGGGGAGGTGTAGTGTCCTGGTCTGTCATAGTGTAGTGTCCTGGTCTGTCATGGTGTAGTGTCCTGGTCTGTCATAGTGTAGTGTCCTGGTCTGTCATGGTGTAGTGTCCTGGTCTGATATGGTGTAGTGTCCTGGTCTGACAAGGTCTGTCATGGTGTAGTGTCCTGGTCTCATAGTGTAGTGTCCTGGTCTGTCATGGTGTAGTGTCCTGGTCTGTCATAGTGTAGTGTCCTGGTCTGATCAAGTGTGTGTCCTGGTCTGTCATGGTGTAGTGTCCTGGTCTGTCATAGTGTAGTGTCCTGGTCTGTCATAGTGTAGTGTCCTGGTCTGTCATAGTGTAGTGTCCTGGTCTGTCATAGTGTAGTGTCCTGGTCTGTCATAGTGTAGTGTCCTGGTCTGTCATAGTGTAGTGTCCTGGTCTGTCATGGTGTAGTGTCCTGGTCTGTCATGGTGTAGTGTCCTGGTCTGATATGGTGTAGTGTCCTGGTCTGTCATGGTGTAGTGTCCTGGTCTGATATGGTGTAGTGTCCTGGCCTATCATGGTGTAGTGTCCTGGTCTGATATGGTGTGGGGAGGTGTAGTGTCCTGGTCTGTCATGGTGTAGTGTCCTGGTCTGATATGGTGTAGTGCCCTGGTCTGATATGGTGTAGTGTTCTGGTCTGTCAAGGTCTGTCATGGTGTGGGGAGGTGTAGTGTCCTGGTCTGTCATAGTGTAGTGTCCTGGTCTGTCATAGTGTAGTGTCCTGGTCTGTCATAGTGTAGTGTCCTGGTCTGACATGGTGTAGTGTCCTGGTCTGTCATGGTGTAGTGTCCTGGTCTGGTCTGTCATGGGGAGGTGTAGTGTCCTGGTCTGTCATGGTGTAGTGTCCTGGTCTGTCATAGTGTAGTGTCCTGGTCTGTCATAGTGTAGTGTCCTGGTTTGTCATAGTGTAGTGTCCTGGTCTGTCATAGTGTAGTGTGGTCTGTCTGGTCCTGTCTGATATGGTGTAGTGTCCTGGTCTGTCATAGTGTAGTGTCCTGGTCTGTCATAGTGTAGTGTCCTGGTCTGTCATAGTGTAGTGTCCTGGTCTGTCATAGTGTAGTGTCCTGGTCTCTGTCCTGGTCTGTCATGGTGTAGTGTGGTCTGTCATAGTGTGTCCTGGTCTGTCATGGTGTAGTGTCCTGGTCTGTCATAGTGTAGTGTCCTGGTCTGTCATAGTGTAGTGTCCTGGTCTGTCATAGTGTAGTGTCCTGGTCTGTCATAGTGTAGTGTCCTGGTCTGTCATAGTGTAGTGTCCTGGTCTGTCATGGTGTAGTGTCCTGGTCTGTCATAGTGTAGTGTCCTGGTCTGTCATAGTGTAGTGTCCTGGTCATAGTGTGTCCTGGTCTGTCATGGTGTAGTGTCCTGGTCTGTCATAGTGTAGTGTATGGTGTGTCCTGGTCTGTCATAGTGTAGTGTCCTGGTCTGTCATGGTGTAGTGTCCTGGTCTGTCATAGTGTAGTGTCCTGGTCTGGTGTAGTGTCCTGGTGTAGTGTCCTGGTCTGTCATGGTGTAGTGTCCTGGTCTGTCATGGTGTAGTGTCCTGGTGTGATGGTGTAGTGTCCTGGTCTGTCATGGTGTGTCCTGTCATAGTGTAGTGTCCTGGTCTGTCATGGTGTAGTGTCCTGGTCTGTCATAGTGTAGTGTCCTGGTCTGATATGTGTAGTGTCCTGGTCTGTCATGGTGTAGTGTCCTGGTCTGATATGGTGTGGGAGGTGTAATGTCCTGGTTTGTCATAGTGTAGTGTCCTGGTCTGTCAGGGTGTAGTGTCCTGGTCTGATCATGGTGTAGTGTCCTGGTCTGTCATGGTGTAGTGTCCTGGTCTGTCATGGTGTAGTGTCCTGGTCTGTCATGGTGTAGTGTCCTGGTCTGTCATAGTGTGGGGAGGTGTCCTGGTCTGTCATAGTGTAGTGTCCTGGTCTGTCATGGTGTAGTGTCCTGGTCTGTCATAGTGTAGTGTCCTGGTCTGTCATGGTGTAGTGTCCTGGTCTGATCATGGTGTAGTGTCCTGGTCTGTCATGGTGTAGTGTCCTGGTCAGGTGTAGTGTCCTGGTCTGTCATGGTGTAGTGTCCTGGTCTGTCAGTGTAGTGTCCTGGTCTGTCATGGTGTGTCCTGGTCTGTCATGGTGTAGTGTCCTGGTCTGTCATGGTGTAGTGTCCTGGTCTGTCATGGTGTAGTGTCCTGGTCTGTCATGGTGTAGTGTCCTGGTCTGAGGTGTAGTGTCCTGGTCTGTCATAGTGTAGTGTCCTGGTCTGTCATGGTGTAGTGTCCTGGTCTGATATGGTGTAGTGTCCTGGTCTGTCATGGTGTAGTGTCCTGGTCTGTCATAGTGTAGTGTCCTGGTCTGTCATGGTGTAGTGTCCTGGTCTGTCATAGTGTAGTGTCCTGGTCTGATATGGTGTAGTGTCCTGGTCTGTCATGGTGTAGTGTCCTGGTCTGACAATGTCTGTCAGTGTCCTGGTCTGTGGTGTAGTGTCCTGGTCTGTCATGGTGTAGTGTCCTGGTCTGATATGGTGTAGTGTCCTGGTCTGTCATGGTGTAGTGTCCTGGTCTGTTATGGTGTAGTGTCCTGGTCTGTCATGGGGAGGTGTAGTGTCCTGGTCTGTCATGGTGTAGTGTCCTGGTCTGTCATGGTGTAGTGTCCTGGTCTGTCATAGTGTAGTGTCCTGGTCTGTCATAGTGTAGTGTCCTGTTCTGATATGGTGTAGTGTCCTGGTCTGACAAGGTCTGTCATGGTGTAGTGTCCTGGTCTGTCATGGTGTAGTGTCCTGGTCTGTCATGGTGTAGTGTCCTGGTCTGTCATGGTGTAGTGTCCTGGTCTGTCATGGTGTAGTGTCCTGGTCTGTCATAGTGTAGTGTCCTGGTCTGTCATAGTGTAGTGTCCTGGTCTGTCATAGTGTAGTGTCCTGGTCTGTCATAGTGTAGTGTCCTGGTCTGTCATAGTGTAGTGTCCTGGTCTGTCAAGGTGTAGTGTCCTGGTCTGTCATAGTGTAGTGTCCTGGTCTGTCATGGTGTAGTGTCCTGGTCTGTCATGGTGTAGTGTCCTGGTCTGTCATAGTGTAGTGTCCTGGTCTGTCATAGTGTAGTGTCCTGGTCTGATATGGTGTAGTGTCCTGGTCTGACAAGGTCTGTCATGGTGTAGTGTCCTGGTCTGTCATGGTGTAGTGTCCTGGTCTGTCATGGTGTAGTGTCCTGGTCTGTCATGGTGTAGTGTCCTGGTCTGTCATAGTGTAGTGTCCTGGTCTGTCATGGGGAGGTGTAGTGTCCTGGTCTCATAGTGTAGTGTCCTGGTCTGTCATGGTGTAGTGTCCTGGTCTGTCATAGTGTGGGAGGTGTAGTGTCCTGGTCTGTCATAGTGTAGTGTCCTGGTCTGTCATGGTGTAGTGTCCTGGTCTGTCAGTGTAGTGTCCTGGTCTGTCATAGTGTAGTGTCCTGGTCTGATATGGTGTAGTGTCCTGGTCTGGTCTGTCATGGTGTAGTGTCCTGGTCTGTCATAGTGTAGTGTCCTGGTCTGTCATGGTGTAGTGTCCTGGTCTGTCATAGTGTAGTGTCCTGGTCTGATAAGGTGTAGTGTCCTGGTCTGTCATAGTGTAGTGTCCTGGTCTGTCATAGTGTAGTGTCCTGGTCTGTCATAGTGTCCTGGGAGGTGTAGTGTCCTGGTCTGATATGGTGTAGTGTCCTGGTCTGTCAGGGTGTAGTGTCCTGGTCTGTCATGGTGTAGTGTCCTGGTCTGTCATGGTGTAGTGTCCTGGTCTGTCATGGTGTAGTGTCCTGGTCTGTCATAGTGTAGTGTCCTGGTCTGTCATGGTGTAGTGTCCTGGTCTGTCATGGTGTAGTGTCCTGGTCTGTCATAGTGTAGTGTCCTGGTCTGTCATAGTGTAGTGTCCTGGTCTGATCATGGTGTAGTGTCCTGGTCTGTCATGGTGTGGGGAGGTGTAGTGTCCTGGTCTGTCATAGTGTAGTGTCCTGGTCTGTCATGGTGTAGTGTCCTGGTCTGATATGGTGTAGTGTCCTGGTCTGTCATGGTGTAGTGTCCTGGTCTGTCATGGTGTAGTGTCTGTCTGGTCTGTCATAGTGTAGTGTCCTGGTCTGTCATAGTGTAGTGTCCTGGTCTGTCATGGTGTAGT
>NW_025747279.1:0-10000 GCF_021184085.1 Oncorhynchus gorbuscha
GTACCTGGTGATTGAAAACGTGCACCTGGGAACCCGAAAATTAAAATACTCTCCTAAATGCACTTTTCGGTCATTCTCATATTAATGCCCACTCTGGCAACACCCTAGCACGGCCCTCTATCCGTGGGGGCCCTCCCTGAGTGCTTTATGGACACTTTTGTGACATTTCGGTGGATGAGGATTAGGATCTACCTCTGTGTGCCTGGTGATTGAAAACGTGCACCTGGGAACCCGAAAATTAAAATATGGTCCTAAATGCACCTGCCGGTGTTCCTGACATGCATGCCCGCTATGGGAGCACCCTACTACGGCCCTCTAGCCGTGGGGGCCGGCCTGAGTGATTTATGGAAGGTTTAATTTTTTTCACTACCCAGTGTTCCTGACATGCATGCCCGCTATAGGAGCACCCTACTACGGCCCTCTAGCCGTGGGCGCCCTCATACATCCGTGTACCTGGTGATTGAAAACGTGCACCTGGGAACCCGAAAATTAAAATACTCTCCTAAATGCACTTTTCGGTCATTCTCATATTAATGCCCACTCTGGCAACACCCTAGCACGGCCCTCTATCCGTGGGGGCCCTCCCTGAGTGCTTTATGGACACTTTTGTGACATTTCGGTGGATGAGGATTAGGATCTACCTCTGTGTGCCTGGTGATTGAAAACGTGCACCTGGGAACCCGAAAATTAAAATATGGTCCTAAATGCACCTGCCGGTGTTCCTGACATGCATGCCCGCTATGGGAGCACCCTACTACGGCCCTCTAGCCGTGGGGGCCGGCCTGAGTGATTTATGGAAGGTTTAATTTTTTTCACTACCCAGTGTTCCTGACATGCATGCCCGCTATAGGAGCACCCTACTACGGCCCTCTAGCCGTGGGCGCCCTCATACATCCGTGTACCTGGTGATTGAAAACGTGCACCTGGGAACCCGAAAATTAAAATACTCTCCTAAATGCTTTTCGGTCATTCTCATATTAATGCCCACTCTGGCAACACCCTAGCACGGCCCTCTATCCGTGGGGGCCCTCCCTGAGTGCTTTATGGACACTTTTGTGACATTTCGGTGGATGAGGATTAGGATCTACCTCTGTGTGCCTGGTGATTGAAAACGTGCACCTGGGAACCCGAAAATTAAAATATGGTCCTAAATGCACCTGCCGGTGTTCCTGACATGCATGCCCGCTATGGGAGCACCCTACTACGGCCCTCTAGCCGTGGGGGCCGGCCTGAGTGATTTATGGAAGGTTTAATTTTTTTCACTACCCAGTGTTCCTGACATGCATGCCCGCTATAGGAGCACCCTACTACGGCCCTCTAGCCGTGGGCGCCCTCATACATCCGTGTACCTGGTGATTGAAAACGTGCACCTGGGAACCCGAAAATTAAAATACTCTCCTAAATGCACTTTTCGGTCATTCTCATATTAATGCCCACTCTGGCAACACCCTAGCACGGCCCTCTATCCGTGGGGGCCCTCCCTGAGTGCTTTATGGACACTTTTGTGACATTTCGGTGGATGAGGATTAGGATCTACCTCTGTGTGCCTGGTGATTGAAAACGTGCACCTGGGAACCCGAAAATTAAAATATGGTCCTAAATGCACCTGCCGGTGTTCCTGACATGCATGCCCGCTATGGGAGCACCCTACTACGGCCCTCTAGCCGTGGGGGCCGGCCTGAGTGATTTATGGAAGGTTTAATTTTTTTTCACTACCCAGTGTTCCTGACATGCATGCCCGCTATAGGAGCACCCTACTACGGCCCTCTAGCCGTGGGCGCCCTCATACATCCGTGTACCTGGTGATTGAAAACGTGCACCTGGGAACCCGAAAATTAAAATACTCTCCTAAATGCACTTTTCGGTCATTCTCATATTAATGCCCACTCTGGCAACACCCTAGCACGGCCCTCTATCCGTGGGGGCCCTCCCTGAGTGCTTTATGGACACTTTTGTGACATTTCGGTGGATGAGGATTAGGATCTACCTCTGTGTGCCTGGTGATTGAAAACGTGCACCTGGGAACCCGAAAATTAAAATATGGTCCTAAATGCACCTGCCGGTGTTCCTGACATGCATGCCCGCTATGGGAGCACCCTACTACGGCCCTCTAGCCGTGGGGGCCGGCCTGAGTGATTTATGGAAGGTTTAATTTTTTTCACTACCCAGTGTTCCTGACATGCATGCCCGCTATAGGAGCACCCTACTACGGCCCTCTAGCCGTGGGCGCCCTCATACATCCGTGTACCTGGTGATTGAAAACGTGCACCTGGGAACCCGAAAATTAAAATACTCTCCTAAATGCACTTTTCGGTCATTCTCATATTAATGCCCACTCTGGCAACACCCTAGCACGGCCCTCTATCCGTGGGGGCCCTCCCTGAGTGCTTTATGGACACTTTTGTGACATTTCGGTGGATGAGGATTAGGATCTACCTCTGTGTGCCTGGTGATTGAAACGTGCACCTGGGAACCCGAAAATTAAAATATGGTCCTAAATGCACCTGCCGGTGTTCCTGACATGCATGCCCGCTATGGGAGCACCCTACTACGGCCCTCTAGCCGTGGGGGCCGGCCTGAGTGATTTATGGAAGGTTTAATTTTTTTTCACTACCCAGTGTTCCTGACATGCATGCCCGCTATAGGAGCACCCTACTACGGCCCTCTAGCCGTGGGCGCCCTCATACATCCGTGTACCTGGTGATTGAAAACGTGCACCTGGGAACCCGAAAATTAAAATACTCTCCTAAATGCACTTTTCGGTCATTCTCATATTAATGCCCACTCTGGCAACACCCTAGCACGGCCCTCTATCCGTGGGGGCCCTCCCTGAGTGCTTTATGGACACTTTTGTGACATTTCGGTGGATGAGGATTAGGATCTACCTCTGTGTGCCTGGTGATTGAAAACGTGCACCTGGGAACCCGAAAATTAAAATATGGTCCTAAATGCACCTGCCGGTGTTCCTGACATGCATGCCCGCTATGGGAGCACCCTACTACGGCCCTCTAGCCGTGGGGGCCGGCCTGAGTGATTTATGGAAGGTTTAATTTTTTTCACTACCCAGTGTTCCTGACATGCATGCCCGCTATAGGAGCACCCTACTACGGCCCTCTAGCCGTGGGCGCCCTCATACATCCGTGTACCTGGTGATTGAAAACGTGCACCTGGGAACCCGAAAATTAAAATACTCTCCTAAATGCACTTTTCGGTCATTCTCATATTAATGCCCACTCTGGCAACACCCTAGCACGGCCCTCTATCCGTGGGGGCCCTCCCTGAGTGCTTTATGGACACTTTTGTGACATTTCGGTGGATGAGGATTAGGATCTACCTCTGTGTGCCTGGTGATTGAAAACGTGCACCTGGGAACCCGAAAATTAAAATATGGTCCTAAATGCACCTGCCGGTGTTCCTGACATGCATGCCCGCTATGGGAGCACCCTACTACGGCCCTCTAGCCGTGGGGGCCGGCCTGAGTGATTTATGGAAGGTTTAATTTTTTTCACTACCCAGTGTTCCTGACATGCATGCCCGCTATAGGAGCACCCTACTACGGCCCTCTAGCCGTGGGCGCCCTCATACATCCGTGTACCTGGTGATTGAAAACGTGCACCTGGGAACCCGAAAATTAAAATACTCTCCTAAATGCACTTTTCGGTCATTCTCATATTAATGCCCACTCTGGCAACACCCTAGCACGGCCCTCTATCCGTGGGGGCCCTCCCTGAGTGCTTTATGGACACTTTTGTGACATTTCGGTGGATGAGGATTAGGATCTACCTCTGTGTGCCTGGTGATTGAAAACGTGCACCTGGGAACCCGAAAATTAAAATATGGTCCTAAATGCACCTGCCGGTGTTCCTGACATGCATGCCCGCTATGGGAGCACCCTACTACGGCCCTCTAGCCGTGGGGGCCGGCCTGAGTGATTTATGGAAGGTTTAATTTTTTTTCACTACCCAGTGTTCCTGACATGCATGCCCGCTATAGGAGCACCCTACTACGGCCCTCTAGCCGTGGGCGCCCTCATACATCCGTGTACCTGGTGATTGAAAACGTGCACCTGGGAACCCGAAAATTAAAATACTCTCCTAAATGCACTTTTCGGTCATTCTCATATTAATGCCCACTCTGGCAACACCCTAGCACGGCCCTCTATCCGTGGGGGCCCTCCCTGAGTGCTTTATGGACACTTTTGTGACATTTCGGTGGATGAGGATTAGGATCTACCTCTGTGTGCCTGGTGATTGAAAACGTGCACCTGGGAACCCGAAAATTAAAATATGGTCCTAAATGCACCTGCCGGTGTTCCTGACATGCATGCCCGCTATGGGAGCACCCTACTACGGCCCTCTAGCCGTGGGGGCCGGCCTGAGTGATTTATGGAAGGTTTAATTTTTTTTCACTACCCAGTGTTCCTGACATGCATGCCCGCTATAGGAGCACCCTACTACGGCCCTCTAGCCGTGGGCGCCCTCATACATCCGTGTACCTGGTGATTGAAAACGTGCACCTGGGAACCCGAAAATTAAAATACTCTCCTAAATGCACTTTTCGGTCATTCTCATATTAATGCCCACTCTGGCAACACCCTAGCACGGCCCTCTATCCGTGGGGGCCCTCCCTGAGTGCTTTATGGACACTTTTGTGACATTTCGGTGGATGAGGATTAGGATCTACCTCTGTGTGCCTGGTGATTGAAAACGTGCACCTGGGAACCCGAAAATTAAAATATGGTCCTAAATGCACCTGCCGGTGTTCCTGACATGCATGCCCGCTATGGGAGCACCCTACTACGGCCCTCTAGCCGTGGGGGCCGGCCTGAGTGATTTATGGAAGGTTTAATTTTTTTCACTACCCAGTGTTCCTGACATGCATGCCCGCTATAGGAGCACCCTACTACGGCCCTCTAGCCGTGGGCGCCCTCATACATCCGTGTACCTGGTGATTGAAAACGTGCCCTGGGAACCCGAAAATTAAAATACTCTCCTAAATGCACTTTTCGGTCATTCTCATATTAATGCCCACTCTGGCAACACCCTAGCACGGCCCTCTATCCGTGGGGGCCCTCCCTGAGTGCTTTATGGACACTTTTGTGACATTTCGGTGGATGAGGATTAGGATCTACCTCTGTGTGCCTGGTGATTGAAAACGTGCACCTGGGAACCCGAAAATTAAAATATGGTCCTAAATGCACCTGCCGGTGTTCCTGACATGCATGCCCGCTATGGGAGCACCCTACTACGGCCCTCTAGCCGTGGGGGCCGGCCTGAGTGATTTATGGAAGGTTTAATTTTTTTTCACTACCCAGTGTTCCTGACATGCATGCCCGCTATAGGAGCACCCTACTACGGCCCTCTAGCCGTGGGCGCCCTCATACATCCGTGTACCTGGTGATTGAAAACGTGCACCTGGGAACCCGAAAATTAAAATACTCTCCTAAATGCACTTTTCGGTCATTCTCATATTAATGCCCACTCTGGCAACACCCTAGCACGGCCCTCTATCCGTGGGGGCCCTCCCTGAGTGCTTTATGGACACTTTTGTGACATTTCGGTGGATGAGGATTAGGATCTACCTCTGTGTGCCTGGTGATTGAAAACGTGCACCTGGGAACCCGAAAATTAAAATATGGTCCTAAATGCACCTGCCGGTGTTCCTGACATGCATGCCCGCTATGGGAGCACCCTACTACGGCCCTCTAGCCGTGGGGGCCGGCCTGAGTGATTTATGGAAGGTTTAATTTTTTTTCACTACCCAGTGTTCCTGACATGCATGCCCGCTATAGGAGCACCCTACTACGGCCCTCTAGCCGTGGGCGCCCTCATACATCCGTGTACCTGGTGATTGAAAACGTGCACCTGGGAACCCGAAAATTAAAATACTCTCCTAAATGCACTTTTCGGTCATTCTCATATTAATGCCCACTCTGGCAACACCCTAGCACGGCCCTCTATCCGTGGGGGCCCTCCCTGAGTGCTTTATGGACACTTTTGTGACATTTCGGTGGATGAGGATTAGGATCTACCTCTGTGTGCCTGGTGATTGAAAACGTGCACCTGGGAACCCGAAAATTAAAATATGGTCCTAAATGCACCTGCCGGTGTTCCTGACATGCATGCCCGCTATGGGAGCACCCTACTACGGCCCTCTAGCCGTGGGGGCCGGCCTGAGTGATTTATGGAAGGTTTAATTTTTTTTCACTACCCAGTGTTCCTGACATGCATGCCCGCTATAGGAGCACCCTACTACGGCCCTCTAGCCGTGGGCGCCCTCATACATCCGTGTACCTGGTGATTGAAAACGTGCACCTGGGAACCCGAAAATTAAAATACTCTCCTAAATGCACTTTTCGGTCATTCTCATATTAATGCCCACTCTGGCAACACCCTAGCACGGCCCTCTATCCGTGGGGGCCCTCCCTGAGTGCTTTATGGACACTTTTGTGACATTTCGGTGGATGAGGATTAGGATCTACCTCTGTGTGCCTGGTGATTGAAAACGTGCACCTGGGAACCCGAAAATTAAAATATGGTCCTAAATGCACCTGCCGGTGTTCCTGACATGCATGCCCGCTATGGGAGCACCCTACTACGGCCCTCTAGCCGTGGGGGCCGGCCTGAGTGATTTATGGAAGGTTTAATTTTTTTCACTACCCAGTGTTCCTGACATGCATGCCCGCTATAGGAGCACCCTACTACGGCCCTCTAGCCGTGGGCGCCCTCATACATCCGTGTACCTGGTGATTGAAAACGTGCACCTGGGAACCCGAAAATTAAAATACTCTCCTAAATGCACTTTTCGGTCATTCTCATATTAATGCCCACTCTGGCAACACCCTAGCACGGCCCTCTATCCGTGGGGGCCCTCCCTGAGTGCTTTATGGACACTTTTGTGACATTTCGGTGGATGAGGATTAGGATCTACCTCTGTGTGCCTGGTGATTGAAAACGTGCACCTGGGAACCCGAAAATTAAAATATGGTCCTAAATGCACCTGCCGGTGTTCCTGACATGCATGCCCGCTATGGGAGCACCCTACTACGGCCCTCTAGCCGTGGGGGCCGGCCTGAGTGATTTATGGAAGGTTTAATTTTTTTCACTACCCAGTGTTCCTGACATGCATGCCCGCTATAGGAGCACCCTACTACGGCCCTCTAGCCGTGGGCGCCCTCATACATCCGTGTACCTGGTGATTGAAAACGTGCACCTGGGAACCCGAAAATTAAAATACTCTCCTAAATGCACTTTTCGGTCATTCTCATATTAATGCCCACTCTGGCAACACCCTAGCACGGCCCTCTATCCGTGGGGGCCCTCCCTGAGTGCTTTATGGACACTTTTGTGACATTTCGGTGGATGAGGATTAGGATCTACCTCTGTGTGCCTGGTGATTGAAAACGTGCACCTGGGAACCCGAAAATTAAAATATGGTCCTAAATGCACCTGCCGGTGTTCCTGACATGCATGCCCGCTATGGGAGCACCCTACTACGGCCCTCTAGCCGTGGGGGCCGGCCTGAGTGATTTATGGAAGGTTTATTTTTTTTTCACTACCCAGTGTTCCTGACATGCATGCCCGCTATAGGAGCACCCTACTACGGCCCTCTAGCCGTGGGCGCCCTCATACATCCGTGTACCTGGTGATTGAAAACGTGCACCTGGGAACCCGAAAATTAAAATACTCTCCTAAATGCACTTTTCGGTCATTCTCATATTAATGCCCACTCTGGCAACACCCTAGCACGGCCCTCTATCCGTGGGGGCCCTCCCTGAGTGCTTTATGGACACTTTTGTGACATTTCGGTGGATGAGGATTAGGATCTACCTCTGTGTGCCTGGTGATTGAAAACGTGCACCTGGGAACCCGAAAATTAAAATATGGTCCTAAATGCACCTGCCGGTGTTCCTGACATGCATGCCCGCTATGGGAGCACCCTACTACGGCCCTCTAGCCGTGGGGGCCGGCCGGCCTGAGTGATTTATGGAAGGTTTAATTTTTTTTCACTACCCAGTGTTCCTGACATGCATGCCCGCTATAGGAGCACCCTACTACGGCCCTCTAGCCGTGGGCGCCCTCATACATCCGTGTACCTGGTGATTGAAAACGTGCACCTGGGAACCCGAAAATTAAAATACTCTCCTAAATGCACTTTTCGGTCATTCTCATATTAATGCCCACTCTGGCAACACCCTAGCACGGCCCTCTATCCGTGGGGGCCCTCCCTGAGTGCTTTATGGACACTTTTGTGACATTTCGGTGGATGAGGATTAGGATCTACCTCTGTGTGCCTGGTGATTGAAAACGTGCACCTGGGAACCCGAAAATTAAAATATGGTCCTAAATGCACCTGCCGGTGGTGTTCCTGACATGCATGCCCGCTATGGGAGCACCCTACTACGGCCCTCTAGCCTCTCATTTCAAGTAGTCACCTCGCAAGGTGTTTGAAGGTAGGCCTCATTTGACCTAAATATGACATTTTCAGGGGATGAGATGAAACAAAGAGGCAATAAATGATAAACTCTCTCTCATGGGGTGAAGGGACATACAGGCATAAAGTACAAACACCACTTACCAGTTTATATGCCTCTATCTGGGCAGCAGAGGTCACAAAATGATGCAAGGCCTCATTTGACCTAACCAGTAAATATGACATTTTCAGGGGATGAGATGAAACAAAGAGGCAATAAATGATAAACTCTCTCTCATGGGGTGAAGGGACATACAGGCATAAAGTACAAACACCACTTACCAGTTTATATGCCTCTATCTGGGCAGCAGAGGTCACAAAATGATGCAAGGCCTCATTTGACCTAACCAGTAAATATGACATTTTCAGGGGATGAGATGAAACAAAGAGGCAATAAATGATAAACTCTCTCTCATGGGGTGAAGGGACATACAGGCATAAAGTACAAACACCACTTACCAGTTTATATGCCTCTATCTGGGCAGCAGAGGGCCTCATTTGACCTAACCAGTAAATATGACATTTTCAGGGGATGAGATGAAACAAAGAGGCAATAAATGATAAACTCTCTCTCATGGGGTGAAGGGACATACAGGCATAAAGTACAAACACCACTTACCAGTTTATATGCCTCTATCTGGGCAGCAGAGGTCACAAAATGATGCAAGGCCTCATTTGACCTAACCAGTAAATATGACATTTTCAGGGGATGAGATGAAACAAAGAGGCAATAAATGATAAACTCTCTCTCATGGGGTGAAGGGACATACAGGCATAAAGTACAAACACCACTTACCAGTTTATATGCCTCTATCTGGGCAGCAGAGGTCACAAAATGATGCAAGGCCTCATTTGACCTAACCAGTAAATATGACATTTTCAGGGGATGAGATGAAACAAAGAGGCAATAAATGATAAACTCTCTCTCATGGGGTGAAGGGACATACAGGCATAAAGTACAAACACCACTTACCAGTTACCAGATGCCTCTATCTGGGCAGCAGAGGTCACAAAATGATGCAAGGCCTCATTTGACCTAACCAGTAAATATGACATTTTCAGGGGATGAGATGAAACAAAGAGGCAATAAATGATAAACTCTCTCTCATGGGGTGAAGGGACATACAGGCATAAAGTACAAACACCACTTACCAGTTTATATGCCTCTATCTGGGCAGCAGAGGTCACAAAATGATGCAAGGCCTCATTTGACCTAACCAGTAAATATGACATTTTCAGGGGATGAGATGAAACAAAGAGGCAATAAATGATAAACTCTCTCTCATGGGGTGAAGGGACATACAGGCATAAAGTACAAACACCACTTACCAGTTTATATGCCTCTATCTGGGCAGCAGAGGTCACAAAATGATGCAAGGCCTCATTTGACCTAACCAGTAAATATGACATTTTCAGGGGATGAGATGAAACAAAGAGGCAATAAATGATAAACTCTCTCTCATGGGGTGAAGGGACAGTACAAACACCACTTACCAGTTTATATGCCTCTATCTGGGCAGCAGAGGTC
>NW_025747279.1:22500-25000 GCF_021184085.1 Oncorhynchus gorbuscha
CTACCCAGTGTTCCTGACATGCATGCCCGCTATAGGAGCACCCTACTACGGCCCTCTAGCCGTGGGCGCCCTCATACATCCGTGTACCTGGTGATTGAAAACGTGCACCTGGGAACCCGAAAATTAAAATACTCTCCTAAATGCACTTTTCGGTCATTCTCATATTAATGCCCACTCTGGCAACACCCTAGCACGGCCCTCTATCCGTGGGGGCCCTCCCTGAGTGCTTTATGGACACTTTTGTGACATTTCGGTGGATGAGGATTAGGATCTACCTCTGTGTGCCTGGTGATTGAAAACGTGCACCTGGGAACCCGAAAATTAAAATATGGTCCTAAATGCACCTGCCGGTGTTCCTGACATGCATGCCCGCTATGGGAGCACCCTACTACGGCCCTCTAGCCGTGGGGGCCGGCCTGAGTGATTTATGGAAGGTTTAATTTTTTTTCACTACCCAGTGTTCCTGACATGCATGCCCGCTATAGGAGCACCCTACTACGGCCCTCTAGCCGTGGGCGCCCTCATACATCCGTGTACCTGGTGATTGAAAACGTGCACCTGGGAACCCGAAAATTAAAATACTCTCCTAAATGCACTTTTCGGTCATTCTCATATTAATGCCCACTCTGGCAACACCCTAGCACGGCCCTCTATCCGTGGGGGCCCTCCCTGAGTGCTTTATGGACACTTTTGTGACATTTCGGTGGATGAGGATTAGGATCTACCTCTGTGTGCCGGTGGATGAGGATTAGGATCTACCTCTGTGTGGATTGAAAACGTGCACCTGGGAACCCGAAAATTAAAATATGGTCCTAAATGCACCTGCCGGTGTTCCTGACATGCATGCCCGCTATGGGAGCACCCTACTACGGCCCTCTAGCCGTGGGGGCCGGCCTGAGTGATTTATGGAAGGTTTAATTTTTTTTCACTACCCAGTGTTCCTGACATGCATGCCCGCTATAGGAGCACCCTACTACGGCCCTCTAGCCGTGGGCGCCCTCATACATCCGTGTACCTGGTGATTGAAAACGTGCACCTGGGAACCCGAAAATTAAAATACTCTCCTAAATGCACTTTTCGGTCATTCTCATATTAATGCCCACTCTGGCAACACCCTAGCACGGCCCTCTATCCGTGGGGGCCCTCCCTGAGTGCTTTATGGACACTTTTGTGACATTTCGGTGGATGAGGATTAGGATCTACCTCTGTGTGCCTGGTGATTGAAAACGTGCACCTGGGAACCCGAAAATTAAAATATGGTCCTAAATCACCTGCCGGTGTTCCTGACATGCATGCCCGCTATGGGAGCACCCTACTACGGCCCTCTAGCCTCTCATTTCAAGTAGTCACCTACCAAGGTGTTTGAAGGTAGGCCTCATTTGACCTAACCAGTAAATATGACATTTTCAGGGGATGAAGATGAAACAAATGAGGCAATAAATGCCCACTCTAAACTAGCACGGCCCTCTCATGGGGTTGACAGGGATGAGGATTAGGATCTACCTCTGTGTGCCTGGTGAAACACCACTGGGAACCAGTTTATATGCCTAAATATCTGTTCCTGACATGCAGAGGTGGGAGCACTAACGGCCCTCTGATGCAAGGCCTCATTTTGGAAGGATTTTTTTTCACTAACCAGTGTTCCTGAATGCATATGACTACGGCCCTCTTTCATCCGTGTACCTGGTGATTGAAAACGTGATGAAACAAAGAGGCAATAAATGATAAACTCTCTATCCGTGGGGTGAAGGGACATACAGGCATGAAAGATCTACCTCTGTGTGCCAAACACCTGGGAACTTAAACCAGTTAAATATGCCTCTATCTGGGCAGCAGTTTGATTTAGGTCACAAAATGATGCAAGGCCTCATTTGACCTAACCAGTAAATATGACATTTTCAACCAGTAAATATGACATTGAGTGCTTTATGGACACTTTTGTGACATTTCGGTGGATGAGGATTTCTGACATGCCTGAGTGATTTATGGAAGGTTTAATTTTTTTTCACTACCCAGATGTTCCTGACATGCATCACCCATCTATAGGAGCACCCTACTACGGCCCTCTAGCCGTGAACTCTCTCTCATGGGGTGAAGGGACATACAGGCATAAAGTACAAACACCACTTACCAGTTTATATGCCTCTATCTGGGCAGCAGAGGTCACAGTGAAATGATGCAAGGCCTCATTTGACCTAACCAGTAAATATGACATTTTCAGGGGATGAGATGAAACAAAGAGGCAATAAATGATAAACTCTCTCTCATGGGGTGAAGGGACATACAGGCATAAAGTACAAACACCACTTACCAGTTTATATGCCTCTATCTGGGCAGCAGAGGTCACAAAATGATGCAAGGCCTCATTTGACCTAACCAGTAAATATGACATTTTCAGGGGATGAGATGAAACAAAGAGGCAATAAATGATAAACTCTCTCTCATGGGGTGAAGGGACATACAGGCATAAAGTACAAACACCACTTACCAGTTTATATGC
>NW_025747279.1:40000-45000 GCF_021184085.1 Oncorhynchus gorbuscha
CTAGCCGTGGGGGCCGGCCTGAGTGATTTATGGAAGGTTTAATTTTTTTTCACTACCCAGTGTTCCTGACATGCATGCCCGCTATAGGAGCACCCTACTACGGCCCTCTAGCCGTGGGCGCCCTCATACATCCGTGTACCTGGTGATTGAAAACGTGCACCTGGGAACCCGAAAATTAAAATACTCTCCTAAATGCACTTTTCGGTCATTCTCATATTAATGCCCACTCTGGCAACACCCTAGCACGGCCCTCTATCCGTGGGGGCCCTCCCTGAGTGCTTTATGGACACTTTTGTGACATTTCGGTGGATGAGGATTAGGATCTACCTCTGTGTGCCTGGTGATTGAAAACGTGCACCTGGGAACCCGAAAATTAAAATATGGTCCTAAATGCACCTGCCGGTGTTCCTGACATGCATGCCCGCTATGGGAGCACCCTACTACGGCCCTCTAGCCGTGGGGGCCGGCCTGAGTGATTTATGGAAGGTTTAATTTTTTTTTTTCACTACCCAGTGTTCCTGACATGCATGCCCGCTATAGGAGCACCCTACTACGGCCCTCTAGCCGTGGGCGCCCTCATACATCCGTGTACCTGGTGATTGAAAACGTGCACCTGGGAACCCGAAAATTAAAATACTCTCCTAAATGCACTTTTCGGTCATTCTCATATTAATGCCCACTCTGGCAACACCCTAGCACGGCCCTCTATCCGTGGGGGCCCTCCCTGAGTGCTTTATGGACACTTTTGTGACATTTCGGTGGATGAGGATTAGGATCTACCTCTGTGTGCCTGGTGATTGAAAACGTGCACCTGGGAACCCGAAAATTAAAATATGGTCCTAAATGCACCTGCCGGTGTTCCTGACATGCATGCCCGCTATGGGAGCACCCTACTACGGCCCTCTAGCCGTGGGGGCCGGCCTGAGT
Organism: Oncorhynchus gorbuscha; assembly: GCF_021184085.1. NCBI lineage: Eukaryota > Metazoa > Chordata > Actinopteri > Salmoniformes > Salmonidae > Oncorhynchus > Oncorhynchus gorbuscha. The sequence goes on from NW_025747279.1 coordinate 40,928, forward strand.
GATTTATGGAAGGTTTAGGTTTTTTTTTTCACTACCCAGTGTTCCTGACATGCATGCCCGCTATAGGAGCACCCTACTACGGCCCTCTAGCCGTGGGCGCCCTCATACATCCGTGTACCTGGTGATTGAAAACGTGCACCTGGGAACCCGAAAATTAAAATACTCTCCTAAATGCACTTTTCGGTCATTCTCATATTAATGCCCACTCTGGCAACACCCTAGCACGGCCCTCTATCCGTGGGGGCCCTCCCTGAGTGCTTTATGGACACTTTTGTGACATTTCGGTGGATGAGGATTAGTCTACCTCTGTGTGCCTGGTGATTGAAAACGTGCACCTGGGAACCCGAAAATTAAAATATGGTCCTAAATGCACCTGCCGGTGTTCCTGACATGCATGCCCGCTATGGGAGCACCCTACTACGGCCCTCTAGCCGTGGGGGCCGGCCTGAGTGATTTATGGAAGGTTTAATTTTTTTTTTCACTACCCAGTGTTCCTGACATGCATGCCCGCTATAGGAGCACCCTACTACGGCCCTCTAGCCGTGGGCGCCCTCATACATCCGTGTACCTGGTGATTGAAAACGTGCACCTGGGAACCCGAAAATTAAAATACTCTCCTAAATGCACTTTTCGGTCATTCTCATATTAATGCCCACTCTGGCAACACCCTAGCACGGCCCTCTATCCGTGGGGGCCCTCCCTGAGTGCTTTATGGACACTTTTGTGACATTTCGGTGGATGAGGATTAGGATCTACCTCTGTGTGCCTGGTGATTGAAAACGTGCACCTGGGAACCCGATAAAATATGGTCCTAAATGCACCTGCCGGTGTTCCTGACATGCATGCCCGCTATGGGAGCACCCTACTACGGCCCTCTAGCCGTGGGGGCCGGCCTGAGTGATTTATGGAAGGTTTAATTTTTTTCACTACCCAGTGTTCCTGACATGCATGCCCGCTATAGGAGCACCCTACTACGGCCCCTCTAGCCGTACCTGGTGGGCGCCCTCATACATCCGTGTACCTGGTGATTGAAAACGTGCACCTGGGAACCCGAAAATTAAAATACTCTCCTAAATGCACTTTTCGGTCATTCTCATATTAATGCCCACTCTGGCAACACCCTAGCACGGCCCTCTATCCGTGGGGGCCCTCCCTGAGTGCTTTATGGACACTTTTGTGACATTTCGGTGGATGAGGATTAGGATCTACCTCTGTGTGCCTGGTGATTGAAAACGTGCACCTGGGAACCCGAAAATTAAAATATGGTCCTAAATGCACCTGCCGGTGTTCCTGACATGCATGCCCGCTATGGGAGCACCCTACTACGGCCCTCTAGCCGTGGGGGCCGGCCTGAGTGATTTATGGAAGGTTTAATTTTTTTTCACTACCCAGTGTTCCTGACATGCATGCCCGCTATAGGAGCACCCTACTACGGCCCTCTAGCCGTGGGCGCCCTCATACATCCGTGTACCTGGTGATTGAAAACGTGCACCTGGGAACCCGAAAATTAAAATACTCTCCTAAATGCACTTTTCGGTCATTCTCATATTAATGCCCACTCTGGCAACACCCTAGCACGGCCCTCTATCCGTGGGGGCCCTCCCTGAGTGCTTTATGGACACTTTTGTGACATTTCGGTGGATGAGGATTAGGATCTACCTCTGTGTGCCTGGTGATTGAAAACGTGCACCTGGGAACCCGAAAATTAAAATATGGTCCTAAATGCACCTGCCGGTGTTCCTGACATGCATGCCCGCTATGGGAGCACCCTACTACGGCCCTCTAGCCGTGGGGGCCGGCCTGTTATGGAAGGTTTAATTTTTTTCACTACCCAGTGTTCCTGACATGCATGCCCGCTATAGGAGCACCCTACTACGGCCCTCTAGCCGTGGGCGCCCTCATACATCCGTGTACCTGGTGATTGAAAACGTGCACCTGGGAACCCGAAAATTAAAATACTCTCCTAAATGCACTTTTCGGTCATTCTCATATTAATGCCCACTCTGGCAACACCCTAGCACGGCCCTCTATCCGTGGGGGCCCTCCCTGAGTGCTTTATGGACACTTTTGTGACATTTCGGTGGATGAGGATTAGGATCTACCTCTGTGTGCCTGGTGATTGAAAACGTGCACCTGGGAACCCGAAAATTAAAATATGGTCCTAAATGCACCTGCCGGTGTTCCTGACATGCATGCCCGCTATGGGAGCACCCTACTACGGCCCTCTAGCCGTGGGGGCCGGCCTGAGTGATTTATGGAAGGTTTAATTTTTTTCACTACCCAGTGTTCCTGACATGTTCCTGAGCCCTCTGCCCGCTATAGGAGCACCCTACTACGGCCCTCTAGCCGTGGGCGCCCTCATACATCCGTGTACCTGGTGATTGAAAACGTGCACCTGGGAACCCGAAAATTAAAATACTCTCCTAAATGCACTTTTCGGTCATTCTCATATTAATGCCCACTCTGGCAACACCCTAGCACGGCCCTCTATCCGTGGGGGCCCTCCCTGAGTGCTTTATGGACACTTTTGTGACATTTCGGTGGATGAGGATTAGGATCTACCTCTGTGTGCCTGGTGATTGAAAACGTGCACCTGGGAACCCGAAAATTAAAATATGGTCCTAAATGCACCTGCCGGTGTTCCTGACATGCATGCCCGCTATGGGAGCACCCTACTACGGCCCTCTAGCCGTGGGGGCCGGCCTGAGTGATTTATGGAAGGTTTAATTTTTTTCACTACCCAGTGTTCCTGACATGCATGCCCGCTATAGGAGCACCCTACTACGGCCCTCTAGCCGTGGGCGCCCTCATACATCCGTGTACCTGGTGATTGAAAACGTGCACCTGGGAACCCGAAAATTAAAATACTCTCCTAAATGCACTTTTCGGTCATTCTCATATTAATGCCCACTCTGGCAACACCCTAGCACGGCCCTCTATCCGTGGGGGCCCTCCCTGAGTGCTTTATGGACACTTTTGTGACATTTCGGTGGATGAGGATTAGGATCTACCTCTGTGTGCCTGGTGATTGAAAACGTGCACCTGGGAACCCGAAAATTAAAATATGGTCCTAAATGCACCTGCCGGTGTTCCTGACATGCATGCCATGCATGCCCGCTATGGGAGCACCCTACTACGGCCCTCTAGCCTCTCATTTCAAGTAGTCACCTCGCAAGGTGTTTGAAGGTAGGCCTCATTTGACCTAACCAGTAAATATGACATTTTCAGGGGATGAGATGAAACAAAGAGGCAATAAATGATAAACTCTCTCTCATGGGGTGAAGGGACATACAGGCATAAAGTACAAACACCACTTACCGTTTATATAGGCCTCTCTATCTGGGCAGCAGAGGTCACAAAATGATGCAAGGCCTCATTTGACCTAACCAGTAAATATGACATTTTCAGGGGATGAGATGAAACAAAGAGGCAATAAATGATAAACTCTCTCTCATGGGGTGAAGGGACATACAGGCATAAAGTACAAACACCACTTACCAGTTTATATGCCTCTATCTGGGCAGCAGAGGTCACAAAATGATGCAAGGCCTCATTTGACCTAACCAGTAAATATGACATTTTCAGGGGATGAGATGAAACAAAGAGGCAATAAATGATAAACTCTCTCTCATGGGGTGAAGGGACATACAGGCATAAAGTACAAACACCACTTACCAGTTTATATGCCTCTATCTGGGCAGCAGAGGTCACAAAATGATGCAAGGCCTCATTTGACCTAACCAGTAAATATGACATTTTCAGGGGATGAGATGAAACAAAGAGGCAATAAATGATAAACTCTCTCTCATGGGGTGAAGGGACACAGGCATAAAGTACAAACACCACTTACCAGTTTATATGCCTCTATCTGGGCAGCAGAGGTCACAAAATGATGCAAGGCCTCATTTGACCTAACCAGTAAATATGACATTTTCAGGGGATGAGATGAAACAAAGAGGCAATAAATGATAAACTCTCTCTCATGGGGTGAAGGGACATACAGGCATAAAGTACAAACACCACTTACCAGTTTATATGCCTCTATCTGGGCAGCAGAGGTCACAAAATGATGC
>NW_025747279.1:57500-62524 GCF_021184085.1 Oncorhynchus gorbuscha
AATTAAAATACTCTCCTAAATGCACTTTTCGGTCATTCTCATATTAATGCCCACTCTGGCAACACCCTAGCACGGCCCTCTATCCGTGGGGGCCCTCCCTGAGTGCTTTATGGACACTTTTGTGACATTTCGGTGGATGAGGATTAGGATCTACCTCTGTGTGCCTGGTGATTGAAAACGTGCACCTGGGAACCCGAAAATTAAAATATGGTCCTAAATGCACCTGCCGGTGTTCCTGACATGCATGCCCGCTATGGGAGCACCCTACTACGGCCCTCTAGCCGTGGGGGCCGGCCTGAGTGATTTATGGAAGGTTTAATTTTTTTTCACTACCCAGTGTTCCTGACATGCATGCCCGCTATAGGAGCACCCTACTACGGCCCTCTAGCCGTGGGCGCCCTCATACATCCGTGTACCTGGTGATTGAAAACGTGCACCTGGGAACCCGAAAATTAAAATACTCTCCTAAATGCACTTTTCGGTCATTCTCATATTAATGCCCACTCTGGCAACACCCTAGCACGGCCCTCTATCCGTGGGGGCCCTCCCTGAGTGCTTTATGGACACTTTTGTGACATTTCGGTGGATGAGGATTAGGATCTACCTCTGTGTGCCTGGTGATTGAAAACGTGCACCTGGGAACCCGAAAATTAAAATATGGTCCTAAATGCACCTGCCGGTGTTCCTGACATGCATGCCCGCTATGGGAGCACCCTACTACGGCCCTCTAGCCGTGGGGGCCGGCCTGAGTGATTTATGGAAGGTTTAATTTTTTTCACTACCCAGTGTTCCTGACATGCATGCCCGCTATAGGAGCACCCTACTACGGCCCTCTAGCCGTGGGCGCCCTCATACATCCGTGTACCTGGTGATTGAAAACGTGCACCTGGGAACCCGAAAATTAAAATACTCTCCTAAATGCACTTTTCGGTCATTCTCATATTAATGCCCACTCTGCAACAACACCCTAGCACGGCCCTCTATCCGTGGGGGCCCTCCCTGAGTGCTTTATGGACACTTTTGTGACATTTCGGTGGATGAGGATTAGGATCTACCTCTGTGTGCCTGGTGATTGAAAACGTGCACCTGGGAACCCGAAAATTAAAATATGGTCCTAAATGCACCTGCCGGTGTTCCTGACATGCATGCCCGCTATGGGAGCACCCTACTACGGCCCTCTAGCCGTGGGGGCCGGCCTGAGTGATTTATGGAAGGTTTAATTTTTTTCACTACCCAGTGTTCCTGACATGCATGCCCGCTATAGGAGCACCCTACTACGGCCCTCTAGCCGTGGGCGCCCTCATACATCCGTGTACCTGGTGATTGAAAACGTGCACCTGGGAACCCGAAAATTAAAATACTCTCCTAAATGCACTTTTCGGTCATTCTCATATTAATGCCCACTCTGGCAACACCCTAGCACGGCCCTCTATCCGTGGGGGCCCTCCCTGAGTGCTTTATGGACACTTTTGTGACATTTCGGTGGATGAGGATTAGGATCTACCTCTGTGTGCCTGGTGATTGAAAACGTGCACCTGGGAACCCGAAAATTAAAATATGGTCCTAAATGCACCTGCCGGTGTTCCTGACATGCATGCCCGCTATGGGAGCACCCTACTACGGCCCTCTAGCCGTGGGGGCCGGCCTGAGTGATTTATGGAAGGTTTAATTTTTTTCACTACCCAGTGTTCCTGACATGCATGCCCGCTATAGGAGCACCCTACTACGGCCCTCTAGCCGTGGGCGCCCTCATACATCCGTGTACCTGGTGATTGAAAACGTGCACCTGGGAACCCGAAAATTAAAATACTCTCCTAAATGCACTTTTCGGTCATTCTCATATTAATGCCCACTCTGGCAACACCCTAGCACGGCCCTCTATCCGTGGGGGCCCTCCCTGAGTGCTTTATGGACACTTTTGTGACATTTCGGTGGATGAGGATTAGGATCTACCTCTGTGTGCCTGGTGATTGAAAACGTGCACCTGGGAACCCGAAAATTAAAATATGGTCCTAAATGCACCTGCCGGTGTTCCTGACATGCATGCCCGCTATGGGAGCACCCTACTACGGCCCTCTAGCCGTGGGGGCCGGCCTGAGTGATTTATGGAAGGTTTAATTTTTTTCACTACCCAGTGTTCCTGACATGCATGCCCGCTATAGGAGCACCCTACTACGGCCCTCTAGCCGTGGGCGCCCTCATACATCCGTGTACCTGGTGATTGAAAACGTGCACCTGGGAACCCGAAAATTAAAATACTCTCCTAAATGCACTTTTCGGTCATTCTCATATTAATGCCCACTCTGGCAACACCCTAGCACGGCCCTCTATCCGTGGGGGCCCTCCCTGAGTGCTTTATGGACACTTTTGTGACATTTCGGTGGATGAGGATTAGGATCTACCTCTGTGTGCCTGGTGATTGAAAACGTGCACCTGGGAACCCGAAAATTAAAATATGGTCCTAAATGCACCTGCCGGTGTTCCTGACATGCATGCCCGCTATGGGAGCACCCTACTACGGCCCTCTAGCCGTGGGGGCCGGCCTGAGTGATTTATGGAAGGTTTAATTTTTTTTCACTACCCAGTGTTCCTGACATGCATGCCCGCTATAGGAGCACCCTACTACGGCCCTCTAGCCGTGGGCGCCCTCATACATCCGTGTACCTGGTGATTGAAAACGTGCACCTGGGAACCCGAAAATTAAAATACTCTCCTAAATGCACTTTTCGGTCATTCTCATATTAATGCCCACTCTGGCAACACCCTAGCACGGCCCTCTATCCGTGGGGGCCCTCCCTGAGTGCTTTATGGACACTTTTGTGACATTTCGGTGGATGAGGATTAGGATCTACCTCTGTGTGCCTGGTGATTGAAAACGTGCACCTGGGAACCCGAAAATTAAAATATGGTCCTAAATGCACCTGCCGGTGTTCCTGACATGCATGCCCGCTATGGGAGCACCCTACTACGGCCCTCTAGCCGTGGGGGCCGGCCTGAGTGATTTATGGAAGGTTTAATTTTTTTCACTACCCAGTGTTCCTGACATGCATGCCCGCTATAGGAGCACCCTACTACGGCCCTCTAGCCGTGGGCGCCCTCATACATCCGTGTACCTGGTGATTGAAAACGTGCACCTGGGAACCCGAAAATTAAAATACTCTCCTAAATGCACTTTTCGGTCATTCTCATATTAATGCCCACTCTGGCAACACCCTAGCACGGCCCTCTATCCGTGGGGGCCCTCCCTGAGTGCTTTATGGACACTTTTGTGACATTTCAGAAAATGGTCCCACCATTTGCCCCATGCAGCGTGACACAACTCCTTTGCATAGAGTTGATCAGGCTGTTGATTGTGGCCTGTGGAATGTCGTCCCACTCCTCCTCAATGTCCGTGCGAATTTGCTGGATATTGGTGGGAACTGGACACGCTCCAGAGCATGCCAAACATGCTCAAGGGTGACATGTCTGGTGAGTATGCAGGCCATAGAGTAGCTGGGACATTTTCAGCTTCCAGGAATTGTGTACAGATCCTTGCGACATGGGGTCGAGCATTATTGTCACGACCTTCGTAATGATGAGACCAAGGCGCAGCAAAACAAAACAAACAAGCACAAACGAAACGTGAAGCTACTGGTGTGCACACAGGCACCTAATTGTAGACAAGATTCCACACCAGAAAATAGGAAACAGGTGCTACCTAAATATGATCCCCAATCAGCTGTCTCTGATTGGGAACCATATCAGGCCAACATAGAAATACAAAACCCCCTAGACCTACAACAACCCTAGACATACAAAACCCTAGACATACAACACTAGAGTACCCACTCTAAGAAAAATATACTAGAGTACCCACGTAACCAAAATATATAGAAAACAGAGATATCTAACGTCAGAGGCGTGACAGTATCCCCCTCCCCAAAGGTGCGGACTCCCGGTCACAAACCTGAACCTATAGAGAGGGTCCGGGTGGCCATCTACCCTCAGTGGCGGCTCCGGTTCTGGCCCTCCTCCTCCTTACTCCTGATCCCTCCGGCTTTTGTGGAACCGGACCGTGGATCATCACCGGGAGACTCTGGACTGCGGATCATTGCCGGAGGCCCCGGACTGGGGACCGTTGCTGGAGACCCCGTACTGGGGACCGTCGCTGGAGACCCCGTACTGGGGACCGTCGCTGGAGACCCCGAACTGGGGACCGTCGCTGGAGACCCGAACTGGGGACCGTCGCTGGAGACCCCGAACTGGGGACCGTCGCTGGGACCCCGAACTGGGGACCGTCGCTGGAGACTCTGAACTGGGGACCGTCGCTGGAGACCCTGAACTGGGGACCGTCGCTGGAGACTCTGAACTGGGGACCGTCGCTGGAGACTCCGGGACTGGGGACCGTCGCTGGAGACCCCGGACTGGGGACCATCGCTGGAGGCCCAGGACTGGGGATCGTTGGTGGAGGTTCCAGACTGTGAACCATCAGTGGACATTCCGGACTGTGGACCGTCGTTGGAGGTTCCGGACTGTGTGACCGTCGTTGGAGGTTCCGGACTGTGGACCGTCGTTGGAGGTTCCGGACTGTGGACCGTCATTGGAGGTTCCGGACTGTGGTCTGTCGTTGGAGGTTCCGGACTGTGGACTGTCGTTGGAGGTTCCGGACTGTGGACCGTCGTTGGAGGTTCTGGACTGTGGCCCGTCGCCGGAAGCTCTGGACTGGGAACTGTCGCCGGAAGCTCTGGACTGGGAACCGTGGGCCGGGAGCTCTGAACTGGGAACTGTCGCGGGAAGCTCTGGACTGGGAGATGTCGCGGTAGCTCTGGACTGTGAAGGCGCACTGGAGGTCTGATGCGTGGGACCGGTACTGGTGGTACTGGGCTGATGACATGCACCTTAGAAGCTGAGCACGGGGAGGAGGCACGGGGCGTACTGGACTGTGGAGGCGCACTGGAGGTGTGATGCATGGTGCAGGCACTGGTGGTCCCGGGCTGATGACACCGGTACTGGTGGTACTGGGCTGATGACATGCACCTCCAGGG
>NW_025747280.1:0-62505 GCF_021184085.1 Oncorhynchus gorbuscha
GTTTGATTGGAAGGTGAGGGCCATTCCCCCCCAGAAATGTCCGGGAACTTGCAGGTGCCTTAGTGGAAGAGTGGGGTGACATCGCACAGCAAGATCTGGCAAATCTGGTGCAGTCCATTAGGAGGAGATACACTGCACTGCAGTACTTAATGCAGCTGGTGGCCACCAGATACTGACTGACTTTTGATTTTGACCCCCCCTTTGTTCAGGGACACATTATTCCATGTATGTTAGTCACATGTCTGTGGAACTTGTTCAGTTTGTCTCAGTTGTTGAATCTTGTTAAGTTCATACAAATATTTACACACGTTACATTTGCTGAAAATAAACCCAGTTGACCGTGAGGACGTTTAGTTTTTTGCTGAGTTTATAATCTAACAAGATTATGACCTACAGTTCATCTAACTATATATAATCTAACTGTTGATTGTAACCTACAGTTCATCTAACTATATATAATCTAACTGTTGATTGTAACCTACAGTTCATCTAACTATATATAATCTAACTGTTGATTGTAACCTACAGTTCATCTAACTATATATAATCTAACTGTTGATTGTAACCTACAGTTCATCTAACTATATATAATCTAACTGTTGATTGTAACCTACAGTTCATCTAACTATATATAATCTAACTGTTGATTGTAACCTACAGTTCATCTAACTATATATAATCTAACTGTTGATTGTAACCTACAGTTCATCTAACTATATATAATCTAACTGTTGATTGTAACCTACAGTTCATCTAACTATATATCATCTAACTGTTGATTGTAACCTACAGTTCATCTAACTATATATAATCGAACTGTAGATTGTGACCTACAGTTCATCTAACTATATATAATCTAACTGTTGATTGTAACCTACAGTTCATCTAACTATATATAATCTAACTGTTGATTGTAACCTACAGTTCATCTAACTATATATAATCTAACTGTTGATTGTAACCTACAGTTCATCTAACTATATATCATCTAACTGTTGATTGTAACCTACAGTTCATCTAACTATATATAATCTAACTGTTGATTGTAACCTACAGTTCATCTAACTATATATAATCTAACTGTTGATTGTAACCTACAGTTCATCTAACTATATATAATCTAACTGTTGATTGTAACCTACAGTTCATCTAACTATATATAATCTAACTGTTGATTGCAACCTACAGTTCATCTAACTATATATAATCTAACTGTTGATTGTAACCTACAGTTCATCTAACTATATATAATCTAACTGTTGATTGTAACCTACAGTTCATCTAACTATATATAATCTAACTGTTGATTGTAACCTACAGTTCATCTAACTATATATAATCTAACTGTTGATTGTAACCTACAGTTCATCTAACTATATATAATCTAACTGTAGATTGTAACCTACAGTTCATCTAACTATATATAATCTAACTGTTGATTGTAACCTACAGTTCATCTAACTATATATAATCTAACTGTTGATTGTAACCTACAGTTCATCTAACTATATATAATCTAACTGTAGATTGTAACCTACAGTTCATCTAACTATATATAATCTAACTGTTGATTGTAACCTACAGTTCATCTAACTATATATAATCTAACTGTTGATTGTAACCTACAGTTCATCTAACTATATATAATCTAACTGTTGATTGTAACCTACAGTTCATCTAACTATATATAATCTAACTGTTGATTGTAACCTACAGTTCATCTAACTATATATAATCTAACTGTTGATTGTAACCTACAGTTCATCTAACTATATATAATCTAACTGTTGATTGTAACCTACAGTTCATCTAACTATATATAATCTAACTGTTGATTGTAACCTACAGTTCATCTAACTATATATAATCTAACTGTTGATTGTAACCTACAGTTCATCTAACTATATATAATCTAACTGTAGATTGTAACCTACAGTTCATCTAACTATATATAATCTAACTGTTGATTGTAACCTACAGTTCATCTAACTATATATAATCTAACTGTTGATTGTAACCTACAGTTCATCTAACTATATATAATCTAACTGTTGATTGTAACCTACAGTTCATCTAACTATATATAATCTAACTGTAGATTGTAAACTACAGTATATAATCATATTCTCTCTCTTCACTGTGCAGCGTTAGCGACGGTTAGTTTACTCTCACCTATGTGTAGGCTTCACAATGCCCATCACATATTATTTTCCCCATGAAACACGCATTCACATTTTCACTGATGTCTGCCTCTATTTATCTCTCATGAAAATCAAACCAACTGTCAAAGTACATTATGATTGTAGCATACAATGTTTGCTCCCAGTCCTGCTAATTTCCTATCAATTAGCCATCATTTTGCTTTTGTCATAACATAGATTAAGTGTAGACCTGAATTAAAAAGCAAGGTTTCTTGAGAATCTCAATTGAGAATGTGTCTCGGATACTGGCCTGTAATTACAGCATTACTCATTGTTGTATAGGACACACTGCTCTAGACTTCTGTAGTCTCTGGTTGGATCACTGACCTGTGTGTGTCTCTCTCTCTGAAGGAGGGGTTCAATATGGGACTAACCCTGGAGGGCACCATCTTCTCTCTGGACCCAGTGGACAGTTGATGCTGACCACACCGCAACCCTAACGTGGACAGTTGATGCTGACCACACCACATCCCTAACATGGACAGTTGATGCTGACCGCACCGCATCCCTAACATGGACAGTTGATGCTGACCGCACCGCATCCCTAACATGGACAGTTGATGCTGACCACACCGCATCCCTAACATGGACAGTTGATGCTGACCACACCGCATCCCTAACATGGACAGTTGATGCTGACCGCACCGCATCCCTAACATGGACAGTTGATGCTGACCACACCGCATCCCTAACATGGACAGTTGATGCTGACCGCACCGCATCCCTAACATGGACAGTTGATGCTGACCACACCACAACCCTAACATGGACAGTTGACGCTGACCACACCACAACCCTAACATGGACAGTTGACGCTGACCACACCACAACCCTAACATGGACAGTTGACGCTGACCACACCACAACCCTAACATGGACAGTTGATGCTGACCACAACCCAAACATGGACAGTTGATGCTGACCACAACCCAAACATGGACAGTTGATGCTGACCACATCCCTAACATGGACAGTTGAGGCTGACCACATCCCTAACATGGACAGTTGATGCTGACCACATCCCTAACATGGACAGTTGATGCTGACCACATCCCTAACATGGACAGTTGATGCTGACCACAACCCAAACATGGACAGTTGATGCTGACCACAACCCAAACATGGACAGTTGATGCTGACCACAACCCAAACATGGACAGTTGATGCTGACCACATCCCTAACATGGACAGTTGATGCTGACCACATCCCTAACATGGACAGTTGATGCTGACCACATCCCTAACATGGACAGTTGATGCTGACCACATCCCTAACATGGACAGTTGATGACCTTTTTGATGATGCTTTCCTTTTTGTAGAAATAATTTAATTGGTAAAGAAGTATTTGTATAAAATCAACATTTCTGGGACTACAGTGAGGGAAAAAAGTATTTGATCCCCTGCTGATTTTTGTACATTTGCCCACTGACAAAGAAGTGATAATGGATTTGAAATAAAAATGGATTTGCATTTTAATGAGGGAAATAAGTATTTGACCCCCTCTCAATCAAAGATTTCTGGCTCCCAGGTGTCTTTTATACAGGCAACGAGCTGAGATAAGGAGCACACTCTTAAAGGGGATGCTCCTAATCTCAGTTTGTTACCTGTATAAAAGACACCTGTCCACAGAAGCAATCAATCAATCAGATTCCAAACTCTCCACCGTGGCCAAGACCAAAGAGCTCTCGAAGGATGTCAAGGACAAGATTGTAAAGTACACAAGGCTGGAATGGGCTACAAGACCATCGCCAAGCAGCTTGGTGAGAAGGTGACAACAGTTGGTGCGATTATTCGCAAATGGAAGAAACACAAATAACTGTCAATCTCCCTCGGCCTGGGGCTCCATGCAAGATCTCACCTCGTGGAGTTGCAATGATCATGAGAACGGTGAGGAATCGGCCCAGAACTACATGGGAGGATCTTGTCTGACCTCAAGGCAGCTGGGACCATAGTCACCAAGAAAACAATTGGAAACACACTACGTCATGAAGGACTGAAATCCTGCAGTGCCTGCAAGGTCCCCCTGCACAAGAAAGCACATATACAGGCCCATCTGAAGTTTTCCAATGAACAGCTGAATGATTCAGAGGACAACTGGGTGAAAGTGTTGTGGTCAGATGAGACCAAAATGGAGCTCTTTGGCATCAACTCAACTCACCGTGGTTGGAGGAGGAGGAGGAGGAATGCTGCCTATGACCCCAAGAACACCACCCCAACCGTCAAACATGGAGGTGGAAACATTATGCTTTGGGGGTGTTTTTCTGCTAAGGGGACAGGACAACTTCACCGCATCAAAGGGACGATGGACGGGGCCATGTACCGTCAAATCTTGGGTGAGAACCTCCTTCCCTCAGCCAGGGCATTGAAAATTGGTCGTGGATACATATTCCAGCATGACAATGACCCAAAACACACGGCCAAGACAACAAAGGAGTGGCTCAAGAAGAAGCACATTTAAGGTCCTGGAGTGGCCTAGCCAGTCTCCAGACCTTAATCCCATAGAACATCTGTGGAGGGAGCTGAAGGTTTGAGTTGCCAAACGTCAGCCTCAACCTTAATGACTTGGAGGAGTTTTGCAAAGAGGATTGGGACAAAATCCCTCCTGAGATGTGTGCAAACCTGGTGGCCAACTACAAGAAACGTCTGACCTCTGTGATTGCCAACAAGGGTTTGGCCACCAAGTACTAAGTCATGTTTTGCAGGGGGGTCAAATACTTATTTCCCTCATTAAAATGCAAATCAATTTATAACATTTGACATGCGTTTTTCTGGATTTGTTGTTATTCTGTCTCTCACTGTTCAAATAAACCTACCATCCGCTACAAGACCATGGTGCTTGCCTACGGAGCTGTGAGGGGAACGGCACCTCAGTACCTCCAGGCTCTGATCAGGCCCTACACCCAAATAAGGGCACTGCGTTCATCCACCTCTGGCCTGCTCGCCTCCCTACCACTGAGGAAGTACAGTTCCCGCTCAGCCCAGTCAAAACTGTTCGCTGCTCTGTCTCCCCAATGGTGGAACAAACTCCCTCACGACGCCAGGACAGCGGAGTCAATCACCACCTTCCGGAGACACCTGAAACCCCACCTCTTTAAGGAATACCTAGGATAGGATAAAGTAATCCTTCTCACCCCCTCCCCCCTTAAAATATTTAGATGCACTATTGTAAAGTGGCTGTTCCACTGGATGTCATAAGGTGAATGCACCAATTTGTAAGTCGCTCTGGATAAGAGCGTCTGCTAAATGACTTAAATGTAAATGTAAATGTAAATTAAAATTATAGACGGATCATTTCTTTGTCAGTGGGCAAATGTACAAAATCAGCAGGGGATCAAATACTTTTCCCCCTCACTGTACGTATTGGTTTAAATGGTGACCAATGTCATGATAAATGCACTGCAGTAGATCACTATTTTTCTACCCCATAAATAAAATGTATGTGTAATTTTTGCTTGTGGGGGGGGGGGCATTGCTTTGTGATTTGGATTATTGTACAGTCATTAAATGTGGTTAGTGGTTGACAAGATTGGAAGACCATTAGCTCATTGACTTCCTCTCATTTTATAGACTCATGCCCTTCCTTGCACATTAACAAATATTTTTCTGTGTAATTTTGCACCAGGAAGCTCTTTTTAAATGACTGTACCTTTCCTTTCATTGTTGTTCGTCAATAAACGTTGTCTTGGTTAGAGAGGTGAAGAGATTTGTTTGGTGCCAGGCAGGTATTAACCCTGCCGAATGGAAGAGTACCACACCAGACAAACATCAGGAGAAGAGGCCTGTTTGCTAGGTAGCCAGTGGAGAGAAAGGATCAGACACCATATAAAACACACGTCACTGCACAGCGGTGACCCAACCAATAATACCTCATACAATAATAATGGCAGAGCAATTTAAAAGGCAACGTCATCTAAACAATTGACAAGGAAGAACCCCGTCATAACACTTAGAGAATTTGCAATATTCGGTATTACCTGGGAGTAATGAGAGTGTGTGTGTGTGTGTTCAAAGACTAAACAAATAAAGCCTTAGTGTCCAAAAATGTTCTTGGCCACATGTCAAGTCAATACTGTTCAAACCAACTCGCACAACCTCCCTCTAACCCTCCTGCTGTGTTTCTGGTTGAATTGGACTGATTTACAAGTTCTCTCTCTGAAAAATGTACTTTATTTAATCTGATTGTCATAAGGATCCATGACCGGGCATCTGAACACACAAAATACATTTGTCATTACATGTTGGGTATTTGACTTTGTACACCTGTGGTATTCCCGGTCATTAGAAGTCAATGGGTGAGACTACAATTAATTTATAAAATTGAGTTCAGGCACATGCCCATTCATAAGATGGACACACTTCTCCTAGACTCCCATATGCATGTGTTTGAGCACACACACACCTCACTCAACCTTCTTGGCTTCCATGGTAACCCCCACGGGAACCTTTCCCCAACAGAATCTTTCCCCCACTGGAACCACACCTGGCACTCACAAACAATCGCAACATTGTTTCAATAATATATGTAACTTTTCTCACAGTATATAAAGCTTTGAGGTCATGCTCACAATTCACTCTGTGGCAGCATAATGACCACACAATCTACTGTATGTGTTATGCAGGTGAATGAGGACCCAAAAGCGACTTGGCGAAAACAGAGTTTTTAATCCAGTAAAGTTACTTTACAAACAAAAGGCATAATACTACTCGTAATGACGAGAACAGACTGGAGACTTGATCAAGAACTGCAGGTTGCCTCGGGAAGGCACTTGAACGTAGCAGACTCAGACACCTGCTCACCACGCAGCATCTGAGGGAAACACGACACGACAGGGCAATACATAGACACAGCACGGTGAATAATAGACAAGGATCCGACAGGGCAGGAACGGAAAACAAGGAGAGAAATAGGGACTCTAATCAGGGGAAAAGATAAGGAACAGGTGTGGGAAGACTAAATGATGATTAGGGGAATAGGAACAGCTGGGAGCAGGAACGGAACGATAGAGAGAGGAGAGAGAGGGAGGGGGAGAGAGAGGGATAGAAAAAGGGAACGAACCTAATAAGACCAGCAGGGGGAAACGAACAGAAGGGAAAGCATAATGACAAGACAATCTAAGACAAAACATGACAGTACCCCCCCCCACTCACCGAGCGCCTCCTGGCGCACTCGAGGAGGAATCCTGGCGGCAACGGAGGAAATCATCAATAAGTGAACGGTCCAGCACGTCCCGAGACGGAACCCAACTCCTCTCCTCAGGACCGTAACCCTCCCAATCCACTAAGTATTGGTGACCCCGTCCCCGAGAACGCATGTCCATGATCTTACGTACCTTGTAAATAGGTGCGCTCTCGACAAGGACGGGAGGGGGGGGGAGGGAAGACGAACGGGGGTGCGAAGAAAGGGCTTGACATAGGAGACATGGAAGACAGGATGGACGCGACGAAGATGTCGCGGAAGAAGCAGTCGCACAGCGACAGGATTGACGACCTGGGAGACACGGAACGGACCAATGAACCGCGGAGTCAACTTACGAGAAGCTGTCATAAGAGGAAGGTTGCGAGTGGAAAGCCACACTCTCTGGCCGCAACAATACCTTGGACTCTTAATCCTGCGTTTATTGGCGGCTCTCACAGTCTGTGCCCTGTAACGGCAAAGTGCAGACCTCACCCTCCTCCAGGTGCGCTCACAACGTTGGACAAACGCTTGAGCGGAGGGAACGCTGGACTCGGCAAGCTGGGATGAGAACAGAGGAGGCTGGTAACCCAGACTACTCTGAAACGGAGATAACCCGGTAGCAGACGAAGGAAGCGAGTTGTGAGCGTATTCTGCCCAGGGGAGCTGTTCTGCCCAAGACGCAGGGTTTCTGAAAGAAAGGCTGCGTAGTATGCGACCAATCGTCTGATTGGCCCTCTCTGCTTGACCGTTAGACTGGGGATGAAACCCGGAAGAGAGACTGACGGACGCACCAATCAAACGACAGAACTCCCTCCAAAACTGTGACGTGAATTGCGGGCCTCTGTCTGAAACGGCGTCTAACGGGAGGCCATGAATTCTGAACACATTCTCGATAATGATTTGTGCCGTCTCCTTAGCGGAAGGAAGTTTAGCGAGGGGAATGAAATGTGCCGCCTTAGAGAACCTATCGACAACCGTAAGAATCACAGTCTTCCCCGCAGACAAAGGCAGACCGGTAATGAAGTCTAGGGCGATGTGAGACCATGGTCGAGAAGGAATGGGGAGCGGTCTGAGACGACCGGCAGGAGGAGAGTTACCCGACTTAGTCTGCGCGCAGTCCGAACAAGCAGCCACGAAACGGCGCGTGTCACGCTCCTGAGTCGGCCACCAAAAGCGCTGGCGAATAGACGCAAGAGTGCCTCGAACACCGGGATGACCAGCTAACTTGGCAGAGTGAGCCCACTGAAGAACAGCCAGACGAGTGGAAACAGGAACGAAAAGGAGGTTACTAGGACAAGCGCGCGGCGACGCAGTGTGCGTGAGTGCTTGCTTAACCTGTCTTTCAATTCCCCAGACTGTCAACCCGACAACACGCCCATAAGGAAGAATCCCCTCGGGATCAGTAGAAGCCACAGAAGAACTAAACAGACGGGATAAGGCATCAGGCTTGGTGTTTTTGCTACCCGGACGGTAAGAAATCACAAACTCGAAACGAGCGAAAAACAACGCCCAACGAGCTTGACGGGCATTAAGTCGTTTGGCAGAACGGATGTACTCAAGGTTCTTATGGTCTGTCCAAACGACAAAAGGAACGGTCGCCCCCTCCAACCACTGTCGCCATTCGCCTAGGGCTAAGCGGATGGTGAGCAGTTCACGGTTACCCACATCATAGTTGCGCTCAGATGGCGACAGGCGATGAGAAAAATAAGCGCAAGGATGAACCTTATCGTCAGACTGGAAGCGCTGGGATAGAATGGCTCCCACGCCTACCTCTGAAGCGTCAACCTCGACAATGAATTGTCTAGTGACGTCAGGAGTAACGAGGATAGGAGCGGACGTAAAACGTTCTTTTAGAAGATCAAAAGCTCCCTGGGCGGAACCGGACCACTTAAAACACGTCTTGACAGAAGTAAGAGCTGTGAGAGGGGCAGCAACTTGACCGAAATTACGAATGAAACGCCGATAGAAATTAGCGAAACCTAAAAAGCGCTGCAACTCGTCACGTGACCTTGGAACGGGCCAATCACTGACAGCTTGGACCTTAGCGGAATCCATCTGAATGCCTTCAGCGGAAATAACGGAACCGAGAAAAGTAACGGAGGAGACATGAAAAGAGCACTTCTCAGCCTTTACGTAGAGACAATTCTCTAAAAGGCGCTGTAGAACACGTCGAACGTGCTGAACATGAATCTCGAGTGACGGTGAAAAAATCAGGATATCGTCAAGATAGACAAAAACAAAGATGTTCAGCATGTCTCTCAGAACATCATTAACTAATGCCTGAAAAACAGCTGGCGCATTGGCGAGACCAAACGGCAGAACCCGGTACTCAAAATGCCCTAACGGAGTGTTAAACGCCGTTTTCCACTCGTCCCCCTCTCTGATGCGCACGAGATGGTAAGCGTTACGAAGGTCCAACTTAGTAAAGCACCTGGCTCCCTGCAGAATCTCGAAGGCTGATGACATAAGGGGAATCGGATAACGATTCTTAACCGTTATGTCATTCAGCCCTCGATAATCCACGCAGGGGCGCAGAGTACCGTCCTTCTTCTTAACAAAAAAGAACCCCACCCCGGCCGGAGAGGAAGAAGGCACTATGGTACCGGCGTCAAGAGACACAGATAAATAATCCTCGAGAGCCTTACGTTCGGGAGCCGACAGAGAGTATAGTCTACCCCGAGGAGGAGTGGTCCCCGGAAGGAGATCAATACTACAATCATACGACCGGTGAGGAGGAAGGGAGTTGGCTCGGGACCGACTGAAGACCGTGCGCAGATCATGATATTCCTCCGGCACTCCTGTCAAATCGCCAGGTTCCTCCTGAGAAGTGGGGACAGAAGAAATGGGAGGGATGGCAGACATTAAACACTTCACATGACAAGAAACGTTCCAGGATAGGATAGAATTACTAGACCAATTAATAGAAGGATTATGACATACTAGCCAGGGATGACCCAAAACAACAGGTGTAAAAGGTGAACGAAAAATCAAAAAAGAAATAGTCTCACTGTGGTTACCAGATACTGTGAGAGTTAAAGGTAGTGTCTCAAATCTGATACTGGGAAGATGACTACCATCTAAGGCAAACATGGGCGTAGGCTTGTCTAACTGTCTGAAAGGAATGTCATGTTTCCGAGCCCATGCTTCGTCCATGAAACAACCCTCAGCCCCAGAGTCAATCAAGGCACTGCATGTAGCACCCGAACCGGTCCAGCGTAGATGGACCGACATAGTAGTACAGGATCTAGATGAAGAGACCTTAGTAGTAGCGCTCACCAGTAGCCCTCCGCTTACTGATGAGCTCTGGCCTTTTACTGGACATGAATTGACAAAATGTCCATCAAATCCGCAATAGAGGCACAGGCGGTTGGTTCCCTCTCGTTCCCTCTCCTTGGTCGAGATGCGAATACCTCCCAGCTGCATGGGCTCAGTCTCTGAGCCAGAGGAGGGAGATGGTTGCGATGCGGAGCAGGGAAACACCGTTGACGCGAGCTCTCTTCCACGAGCTTGGTGACGAAGATCTACCCGTCGTTCTATGCGGATGGCGAGAGCAATCAAAGAGTCCACACTGGAAGGAACCTCCCGAGAGAGAATCTCATCTTTGACCACTGCGTGGAGTCCCTCCAGAAAACGAGCGAGCAGCGCCGGCTCGTTCCAGTCACTAGAGGCAGCAAGAGTGCGAAACTCTATAGAGTAATCCGTTATGGATCGATCACCTTGGCATAGGGAAGCCAGGGCCCTAGAAGCCTCCCTACCAAAAACTGAACGGTCAAAAACCCGAATCATCTCCTCTTTAAAGTTCTGGTAATTGTTAGAACAATCAGCCCTTGCCTCCCAGATAGCTGTGCCCCACTCTCGAGCCCGGCCAGTAAGGAGTGAAATGACGTAAGCAACCCGAGCTCTCTCGCTAGAGTATGTGTCGGGTTGGAGAGAGAACACAATATCACACTGGGTGAGAAAGGAGCGGCACTCCGTGGGCTGCCCGGAGTAGCAAGGTGGGTTATTAACCCTAGGTTCCGGAGGCTCGGCAGGCCAGGAAGTAACAGGTGGCACGAGACGAAGACTCTGGAACTGTCCAGAGAGGTCGGAAACCTGAGCGGCCAGGTTCTCCACGGCATGGCGAGCAGCAGACAATTCCTGCTCGTGTCTGCCGAGCATGGCTCCTTGGATCTCGACGGCAGTGTTACGAGCATCTGTAGTCGCTGGGTCCATTCCTTGGTCGGATCCTTCTGTTATGCAGGTGAATGAGGACCCAAAAGCGACTTGGCGAAAACAGAGTTTTTAATCCAGTAAAGTTACTTTACAAACAAAAGGCATAATACTACTCGTAATGACGAGAACAGACTGGAGACTTGATCAAGAACTGCAGGTTGCCTCGGGAAGGCACTTGAACGTAGCAGACTCAGACACCTGCTCACCACGCAGCATCTGAGGGAAACACGACACGACAGGGCAATACATAGACACAGCACGGTGAATAATAGACAAGGATCCGACAGGGCAGGAACGGAAAACAAGGAGAGAAATAGGGACTCTAATCAGGGGAAAAGATAAGGAACAGGTGTGGGAAGACTAAATGATGATTAGGGGAATAGGAACAGCTGGGAGCAGGAACGGAACGATAGAGAGAGGAGAGAGAGGGATAGAAAAAGGGAACGAACCTAATAAGACCAGCAGGGGGAAACGAACAGAAGGGAAAGCATAATGACAAGACAATCTAAGACAAAACATGACAGTATGTGAGGCTCTTGATCATACATTTGATCATGACACTGGTGAGGAGAGAGTCCTTGTAAAACGTTGACACGAAGTAGTCTGATAAATGGCACAATATGTTTCATCTGAGTATATGTTAAATATGTCAAAATAATCCATATTATGCTTTTTTTAAACTCAAAAACGAGTTGTATGAGCTCAGGTCAATGAGGCCTACAGGTCATAAATAGCAAATAGAAGTTCAAAACTTGTAATGTTCACAAGAACTTAAGTTGATAAAAAGATGAACAACATTAGGTGATAATATGTATTATTGTGGATTTATAATCAGCTATAACGGGGCGGTCATTTTGAACCGGGAAAACCAATGAATTAACATGAAACGAACACAACATGAGGGTTAACTAAAATGTGTAGCAGTCATAACGTGCATTATTAGTTCACCAAAGCCACTGAACACAAAAAGGGAGCGTAGCACAAAGCAAGCAATTATTTCAGTGTAAAGCACTGAAGAAGATGGTCTTAGTTGATGCATCTAGGGTTGAACGTGCATTAGTCCGTCCTACACAATCCTTGGTTGGTTGTTTGTTTGACAAAAGCTTCTAGTTCTGACAGTGCAGCAATAACTAACATGTAATCGAACAATTCTACAACGACCTAATACACACAAATCCAAGTAAAGGAATAAGAATATATACATATACATATATGGATGAGCATTGACAAAGCGGCATAGACAAGATGCAATAGATGGTATAAGAATATATACATATACAGTATGGATGAGCATTGACAAAGCGGCATAGACAAGATGCAATAGATGGTATAAGAATATATACATATACAGTATGTATATGAGTATATGAGATGAGTAATGCAAGATATGTAAACATTATTAATGTGCCATTTTTAAAGTGACTAGTGATCCATTTATTAAAGTGGCCAATGATTTCAAGTCTGTATGTAGGCAGCAGCCTCTCTGTGTTAGTGATGGCTGTTTAACAGTCTGATGGCCTTGAGATAGAAGCTGTTTTTCAGTCTCTCGGTCCCAGCTTTGATGCACCTTCTGGATGATAGTGGGGTGAACAGGCAGTGGCTTGGGTGGCTGTTGTCCTTGATCATCTTTATGGCCTTCCTGTGACATCGGGTGCTGTAGGTGTCCCGGAGGGCAGGTAGTTTGTCCCCGGTGATGCGTTGTGCAGACCGCACCACCCATGGAGAGCCTTGTGGTTGTAGGTGGTGCAGTTCCCGTACCAGGCGGTGATACAGCCTGACGGGAAGCTCTCAGTTGTGCATCTGTAAAAGTTTGTGAGGCTTTTAGGTGACAAGCCATATTTCTTCAGCCTCCTGAGGTTGAAGAGGTGCTGTTGCGTGAGTGGACCACTTCAATTTGCCCGTGATGTGTACGCAGAGGAACTTAAAACTTTTCACATTCTCCACCACTGTCCAGCAGATGTGGATAAGGGAGTGGTCCCTCTGCTGTTTCCTGAAGTCCACAATCATCTCCTTGGAGGGTACTATTCTTACATAGGTATTTCTCTTGTCCAGATGGGATAGGGCAGTGTGCAGTGTGCAGTGTGATGACGTTTGCATCGTCTGTGGACCTTTTGGGGCAGTAAGCTAATTGAAGTGGGTCTAGGGTGACAGATAAGGTGGCGGTGATATGATGCTTGACAAGTCTCTCAAACCACTTCATGATGACAGAAGTTAGTGCTATGGGGCGATAGTCATTTAGTTCAGTTACCTCTGCCTTCTTGGGTACAGGAACAATGGTGGCCATCTTGAAGCATGTGAGGATAGCAGACTGGGATAGGGAGAGATTGAATATAAACACACCAGCCAGCTGGTCTGCGCATGCACCGAGGATGCGGCGATGGATGCCGTTTGGGCCAGCAGCCTGCAAGGGTTAACATGTTTAAATGTCTTACTCACGTCGGCCACGGAGAAGGAGAGCCCACAGTCCTTGGTAGCGGGCCGTGTCGGTGGCACTGTATTATCCTCAAAGCGGGCAAAGAAGGTGTTTAGTTTGTCTGGAAGTGTAACGGATGTGAAACGGCGAGCTTAGTTAGCGGTGCGCGCTAAATAGCGTTTCAATCAGTGACGTCACTTGCTCTGAGACCTTGAAGTAGTAGTTCCCCTTGCTCTGCAAGGGCCGTGGCTTTTGTGGAGCGATGGGTAACGATGCTTCGTGGGTGACTGTTGTTGATGTGTGCAGAGGGTCCCTGGTTCACGTCCGGGTATGGGCGAGGGGACGGTCTAAAGTTATACTGTTACAGAAGCAAGAAGTCGGTTTTTCACCTGTAACAAATCACAGTATGCTATGATAAACTACATCTAACAGCTTTAATGAAGTGGCAGTTGCATTCATATAGTTTATGTCGCCATAGTCTAGACCAGGCCTGGACAACTCCAGTCCTCGGGGGCCTGATTGGTGTCACACTTTTGCCCCAGTCCCAGCTAACACACCTGACTCCAATAATCAACTAATCATGAACTTCAGTTTAGAACTGAACAGTTTAGCACTTCACAAATTAGATGGCATCACGAGGGAGGACAATTATGTGGATATATTGAAGCAACATCTCAAAAAATCAGTCAGGAAGTTAACGCTTGGTCGCAAATGGGTCTTCCAAATGGACAATGACCCCAAGCATACTTCCAAAGTTGTGGCAAAATGACTTAAGGACAACGAAGTCAATGTTTTGGAGTGGCCATCACAAAGCCCTGACCTCAATTCTATAGAAAATGTATGGGCAGAACTGAAAAAGTATATAAGTATAAGTATGATTCTCAATCAGAGACAACGATAGACTCTGAGAACCACACCCGGCAAAACACAAAGAAATAGAAAATATAGAAATAAAGAAACTAGAATGCCCACCCTAGTCACACCGTGGCCTAACCAAAATAGAGAATAAAACCCTTTCTATGGCCAGGACGTGACAACTGCACGTAACGCGCCAATGTAAACTGAGATTTTTGGATACATATATGCACATTATCGAACAAAACATACATGTATTGTGTAACATGATGTCCTATGAGTGTCATCTGATGAAGATCATCAAAGGTTAGTGTTAGAGGAAATTATAGTTGAAATGATTATTTATGTATACATTATTGATTAGAACCATTTATTCTAATACTATTATGTTATGATATGAAAAGTATGAGTTTTTGGTTAAGCTGTTACTGAAAATGTAAGCAGAACGAATTAATTGTCTGTGCCTCTTGGGAGGTTTAAGGGGAAGATGCTATAGCTTTTCAGACAGATAAGAATTGTTTGGGTGGTGTTCCATTAGTGGAGAAAAGTATATCTTTTAGACAGTTTGGAATGTAGTTTTATGGGGGGAGTAGAGGGAGAGTCCAGACCTAAAAACAATGGGCTCTTGTGAGAATCGGAGAGAGGGTGGGAAACTGATGATGTCATTTGCAGTTTATAACCTGTGGAAATATATGTATGTGGTTAGTACTCATCAAGAATAAATGCTGAACTTGTTTTTAAGACTGGTCTCTTGTTAATTCATGCAAATGATAAACTTACAACTTATCATGAATTAGATAAGAGTGTGAATTTGGTTTTGGCTGTAAAACAATAAGGAATTTAGAAATTCCTCTATCAGTTAGTGATTCATTTGATCTATATTTCTGCTTTTTGTGACTCCTATCTTTGGCTGGAAAAATGGCTGTGTTTTTTTCACTTGGCGGTGGGCTAACATAATCACATGTTGTGCTTTTGCTGTAAAGCATTTTTGAAATCGGACATGATGGGTAGATTAACAAGTTTCTTTCATTTGCTGTATTGGACTTGTTAATGCGTGAAAGTTACATATTTCAAAAGAATATTTTTTATTTCGCGCGCTGCCTTTTCAGCGGAATGTTGTCGAGTGGTTCCGCTAGCGGAACGCCTGCCCTAGAAAGGTTCAAATAACATCAAATTGATCGGAAATACAGTGTAGACATTGTTAATGTTGTAAATGACTATTGTAGCTGGAAATGGCAGATTTTTAATTAAATATCTACATAGACCTACAGAGACTCATTATCAGCAACCATCACTCCTGTGTTCCAATGACACCTTGTGTTAGCTAATGTCATGCAGGTGAAAGAGGACCCAAAAGCGACTTGGCGAAAACAGAGTCTTTAATCCAGTAAAGTAAATACAAACAAAAAACACAACTTTCACTCGAAATGACGAGGACAAACTGGAGACTCGATCTTGAACAGCAGGTGAACAGCAGGTTGCCTCGGGAAGGCACTTGAACCAGACAGACTCAGACACCTGCTCACCACGCAGCATCTGAGGAAAACACGACACGACAGGGCGATACACAAACACAGCACGGTGAATTCTAGACAAGGAACCGACAGGACAGGAACGGAACACAAAGGAAGAAATAGGGACTCTAATCAGGGGAAAGGATCGGGAACAGGTGTGGGAAGACTAAATGATTGATTAGGGGAATAGGAACAGCTGGGAGCAGGAACGGAACGATAGAGAGAAGAGAGAGCGAGAGAGTGAGAGAGGGAGGGGGAGAGAGAGGGATAGAAAGAGGGAAAGAACCTAATAAGACCAGCAGAGGGAAACGAATAGAATGGGAAGCACAGGGACAAGACAAGATAATAAATGACAAAACATGACAGTACCCCCCACTCACCGAGCGCCTCCTGGCGCACTCGAGGAGGAATCCTGGCGGCAACGGAGGAAATCATCAATGAGTGAACGGTCCAGCACGTCCCGAGACGGAACCCAACTCCTCTCCTCAGGACCGTAACCCTCCCAATCCACTAAGTATTGGTGACCCCGTCCCCGAGAACGCATGTCCATGATCTTATGTACCTTGTAAATAGGTGCGCTCTCGACAAGGACGGGAGGGGGGAGGGAAGACGAACGGGGTGCGAAGAAAGGGCTTAACACAGGAGACATGGAAGACAGGATGGACGCGACGAAGATGTCGCGGAAGAAGCAGTCGCACAGCGACAGGATTGACGACCTGGGAGACACGGAACGGACCAATGAACCGCGGAGTCAACTTACGAGAAGCTGTCGTAAGAGGAAGGTTGCGAGTGGAAAGCCACACTCTCTGGCCGCAACAATACCTTGGACTCTTAATCCTGCGTTTATTGGCGGCTCTCACAGTCTGTGCCCTGTAACGGCAAAGTGCAGACCTCACCCTCCTCCAGGTGCGCTCACAACGTTGGACAAACGCTTGAGCGGAGGGAACGCTGGACTCGGCAAGCTGGGATGAGAACAGAGGAGGCTGGTAACCCAGACTACTCTGAAACGGAGATAACCCGGTAGCAGACGAAGGAAGCGAATTGTGAGCGTATTCTGCCCAGGGGAGCTGTTCTGCCCAAGACGCAGGGTTTCTGAAAGAAAGGCTGCGTAGTATGCGACCAATCGTCTGATTGGCCCTCTCTGCTTGACCGTTAGACTGGGGATGAAACCCGGAAGAGAGACTGACGGACGCACCAATCAAACGACAGAACTCCCTCCAAAACTGTGACGTGAATTGCGGGCCTCTGTCTGAAACGGCGTCTAACGGGAGGCCATGAATTCTGAATACATTCTCGATAATGATTTGTGCCGTCTCCTTAGCGGAAGGAAGTTTAGCGAGGGGAATGAAATGTGCCGCCTTAGAGAACCTATCGACAACCGTAAGAATCACAGTCTTCCCCGCAGACAAAGGCAGACCGGTAATGAAGTCTAGGGCGATGTGAGACCATGGTCGAGAAGGAATGGGGAGCGGTCTGAGACGACCGGCAGGAGGAGAGTTACCCGACTTAGTCTGCGCGCAGTCCGAACAAGCAGCCACGAAACGGCGCGTGTCACGCTCCTGAGTCGGCCACCAAAAGCGCTGGCGAATAGACGCAAGAGTGCCTCGAACACCGGGATGACCAGCTAACTTGGCAGAGTGAGCCCACTGAAGAACAGCCAGACGAGTGGAAACAGGAACGAAAAGGAGGTTACTAGGACAAGCGCGCGGCGACGCAGTGTGCGTGAGTGCTTGCTTAACCTGTCTTTCAATTCCCCAGACTGTTAACCCGACAACACGCCCATAAGGAAGAATCCCCTCGGGATCAGTAGAAGCCACAGAAGAACTAAACAGACGGGATAAGGCATCAGGCTTGGTGTTCTTGCTACCCGGACGGTAAGAAATCACAAACTCGAAACGAGCGAAAAACAACGCCCAACGAGCTTGACGGGCATTAAGTCGTTTGGCAGAACGGATGTACTCAAGGTTCTTATGGTCTGTCCAAACGACAAAAGGAACGGTCGCCCCCTCCAACCACTGTCGCCATTCGCCTAGGGCTAAGCGGATGGCGAGCAGTTCACGGTTACCCACATCATAGTTGCGCTCAGATGGCGACAGGCGATGAGAAAAATAAGCGCAAGGATGAACCTTATCGTCAGACTGGAAGCGCTGGGATAGAATGGCTCCCACGCCTACCTCTGAAGCGTCAACCTCGACAATGAATTGTCTAGTGACGTCAGGAGTAACGAGGATAGGAGCGGACGTAAAACGTTCTTTTAGAAGATCAAAAGCTCCCTGGGCGGAACCGGACCACTTAAAACACGTCTTGACAGAAGTAAGAGCTGTGAGAGGGGCAGCAACTTGACCGAAATTACGAATGAAACGC
This sequence comes from Oncorhynchus gorbuscha, assembly GCF_021184085.1. Classification (NCBI taxonomy): domain Eukaryota; kingdom Metazoa; phylum Chordata; class Actinopteri; order Salmoniformes; family Salmonidae; genus Oncorhynchus; species Oncorhynchus gorbuscha. The sequence continues at coordinate 18,737 of NW_025747280.1, forward strand.
CGATAGAAATTAGCGAAACCTAAAAAGCGCTGCAACTCGACACGTGACCTTGGAACGGGCCAATCACTGACAGCTTGGACCTTAGCGGAATCCATCTGAATGCCTTCAGCGGAAATAACGGAACCGAGAAAAGTAACGGAGGAGACATGAAAAGAGCACTTCTCAGACTTTACGTAGAGACAATTCTCTAAAAGGCGCTGTAGAACACGTCGAACGTGCTGAACATGAATCTCGAGTGACGGAGAAAAAATCAGGATATCGTCAAGATAGACAAAAACAAAGATGTTCAGCATGTCTCTCAGAACATCATTAACTAATGCCTGAAAAACAGCTGGCGCATTGGCGAGACCAAACGGCAGAACCCGGTACTCAAAATGCCCTAACGGAGTGTTAAACGCCGTTTTCCACTCGTCCCCCTCTCTGATGCGCACGAGATGGTAAGCGTTACGAAGGTCCAACTTAGTAAAGCACCTGGCTCCCTGCAGAATCTCGAAGGCTGATGACATAAGGGGAAGCGGATAACGATTCTTAACCGTTATGTCATTCAGCCCTCGATAATCCACGCAGGGGCGCAGAGTACCGTCCTTCTTCTTAACAAAAAGAACCCCGCCCCGGCCGGAGAGGAAGAAGGCACTATAGTACCGGCGTCAAGAGACACAGACAAATAATCCTCGAGAGCCTTACGTTCGGGAGCCGACAGAGAGTATAGTCTACCCCGAGGAGGAGTGGTCCCCGGAAGGAGATCAATACTACAATCATACGACCGGTGAGGAGGAAGGGAGTTGGCTCGGGACCGACTGAAGACCGTGCGCAGATCATGATATTCCTCCGGCACTCCTGTCAAATCGCCAGGTTCCTCCTGAGAAGTAGGGACAGAAGAAACGGGAGGGATGGCAGACATTAAACACTTCACATGACAAGAAACGTTCCAGGATAGGATAGAATTACTAGACCAATTAATAGAAGGATTATGACATACTAGCCAGGGATGACCCAAAACAACAGGTGTAAACGGTGAACGAAAAATCAAAAAAGAAATAGTCTCACTGTGGTTACCAGATACTGTGAGGGTTAAAGGTAGTGTCTCAAATCTGATACTGGGAAGATGACTACCATCTAAGGCGAACATGGGCGTAGGCTTCTCTAACTCTCTGAAAGGAATGTCATGTTTCCGAACCCATGCTTCGTCCATGAAACAACCCTCAGCCCCAGAGTCTATCAAGGCACTACATGTAGCACCCGAACCGGTCCAGCGTAGATGGACCGACAAAGTAGTACAGGATCTTGATGGAGAGACTTGAGTAGTTGCGCTCACCTGTAGCCCTCCGCTTACAGATGAGCTCTGGCTTTACTGGACATGAATTAACAAAATGTCCAGCAACTCCGCAATAGAGGCACAGGCGGTTGGTGATCCTCCGTTCCCTCTCCTTAGTCGAGATGCGAATCCCTCCCAGCTGCATGGGCTCAGACTCTGAGCCAGAGGAGGGAGATGGTTGCGATGCGGAGCAGGGAAACACCGTTGATGCGAGCTCTCTTCCACGAGCCCGGTGACGAAGATCTACCCGTCGTTCTATGCGGATGGCGAGAGCAATCAAAGAGTCCACATCTGAAGGAACCTCCCGGGAGAGAATCTCATCCTTAACCACTGCGTGGAGTCCCTCCAGAAAACGAGCGAGCAGCGCCGGCTCGTTCCACTCACTAGAGGCAGCAAGAGTGCGAAACTCAATAGAATAATCCGTTATGGACCGTTCACCTTGGCATAAGGAAGCCAGGGCCCTAGAAGCCTCCCCACCAAAAACTGAACGGTCAAAAACCCGAATCATCTCCTCTTTAAAGTTCTGGAACTTGTTAGAGCAATCAGCCCTTGCCTCCCAGATAGCTGTGCCCCATTCTCGAGCCCGGCCAGTAAGGAGTGAAATGACGTAAGCAACCCGAGCTCTCTCTCTAGAGTATGTGTTGGGTTGGAGAGAGAACACAATCTCACACTGCGTGAGAAAGGAGCGGCACTCAGTGGGCTGCCCGGAGTAGCAAGGTGGGTTATTAACCCTAGGTTCTGGAGGCTCGGCAGGCCAGGAAGTAACAGGTGGCACGAGACGTAGACTCTGGAACTGTCCAGAGAGGTCGGAAACCTGAGCGGCCAGGTTCTCCACGGCATGGCGAGCAGCAGACAATTCCTGCTCGTGTCTGCCGAGCATGGCTCCTTGGATCTCGACGGCAGTGTAACGAGCGTCTGAAGTCGCTGGGTCCATTCCTTGGTCGGTTCCTTCTGTCATGCAGGTGAAAGAGGACCCAAAAGCGACTTGGCGAAAACAGAGTCTTTAATCCAGTAAAGTAAATACAAACAAAAAACACAACTTTCACTCGAAATGACGAGGACAAACTGGAGACTCGATCTTGAACAGCAGGTGAACAGCAGGTTGCCTCGGGAAGGCACTTGAACCAGACAGACTCAGACACCTGCTCACCACGCAGCATCTGAGGAAAACACGACACGACAGGGCGATACACAAACACAGCACGGTGAATTCTAGACAAGGAACCGACAGGACAGGAACGGAACACAAAGGAAGAAATAGGGACTCTAATCAGGGGAAAGGATCGGGAACAGGTGTGGGAAGACTAAATGATTGATTAGGGGAATAGGAACAGCTGGGAGCAGGAACGGAACGATAGAGAGAAGAGAGAGCGAGAGAGTGAGAGAGGGAGGGGGAGAGAGAGGGATAGAAAGAGGGAAAGAACCTAATAAGACCAGCAGAGGGAAACTGTCATGCAGGTGAAAGAGGACCCAAAAGCGACTTAACAGAAACAGAGTTTATTTAAGTCCAAACAGGGAATAACAAAAATCCTCTAGTCTGTAGAGGGGAATAACTGGAGAAGCGGCCACAGACTGCAGGTCGCTTCGGGTAGGCGCAGGCCGTAGTTGACAGAGACACCTGCTCACACGCAGCATCTGATGAAGGCAAAAAACACGACAGGACAGGGCGATACACAATCACAGCAAAAACACGACAGGACAGGGCGAAACGCAATCACAGCATGGTGAATACTAAACAAGGAACCGACGGGACAGGAACGGAACACAAAGGAATAAATAGGGACTCTAATCAGGGGAAAGGATCGGGAACAGGTGTGGGAAGACTAAATGATGATTAGGGGAATAGGAACAGCTGGGAGCAGGAACGGAACGATAGAGAGAAGAGAGAGCGAGAGAGTGAGAGGGGAGGGGGAGAGAGAGGGATAGAAAGAGGGAAAGAACCCAATAAGACCAGCAGAGGGAAACGAACAGAATGGGGAGCACAGGGACAAGACATGATAATAAATGACAAACATGACAGTACCCCCACTCACCGAGCGCCTCCTGGCGCACTCGAGGAGGAATCCTGGCGGCAACGGAGGAAATCATCGATGAGTGAACGGTCCAGCACGTCCCGAGACGGAACCCAACTCCTCTCCTCAGGACCGTAACCCTCCCAATCCACTAAGTATTGGTGACCCCGTCCCGAGAACGCATGTCCATGATCTTATGTACCTTGTAAATAGGTGCGCTCTCGACAAGGACGGGGGGGGAGGGAAGACGAACGGGGTGCGAAGAAAGGGCTTAACACAGGAGACATGGAAGACAGGATGGACGCGACGAAGATGTCGCGGAAGAAGCAGTCGCACAGCGACAGGATTGACGACCTGGGAGACACGGAACGGACCAATGAACCGCGGAGTCAACTTACGAGAAGCTGTCGTAAGAGGAAGGTTGCGAGTGGAAAGCCACACTCTCTGGCCGCAACAATACCTTGGACTCTTAATCCTGCGTTTATTGGCGGCTCTCACCGTCTGTGCCCTGTAACGGCAAAGTGCAGACCTCACCCTCCTCCAGGTGCGCTCACAACGTTGGACAAACGCTTGAGCGGAGGGAACGCTGGACTCGGCAAGCTGGGATGAGAACAGAGGAGGCTGGTAACCCAGACTACTCTGAAACGGAGATAACCCGGTAGCAGACGAAGGAAGCGAATTGTGAGCGTATTCTGCCCAGGGGAGCTGTTCTGCCCAAGACGCAGGGTTTCTGAAAGAAAGGCTGCGTAGTATGCGACCAATCGTCTGATTGGCCCTCTCTGCTTGACCGTTAGACTGGGGATGAAACCCGGAAGAGAGACTGACGGACGCACCAATCAAACGACAGAACTCCCTCCAAAACTGTGACGTGAATTGCGGGCCTCTGTCTGAAACGGCGTCTAACGGGAGGCCATGAATTCTGAATACATTCTCAATAATGATTTGTGCCGTCTCCTTAGCGGAAGGAAGTTTAGCGAGGGGAATGAAATGTGCCGCCTTAGAGAACCTATCGACAACCGTCAGAATCACAGTCTTCCCCGCAGACAAAGGCAGACCGGTAATGAAGTCTAAGGCAATGTGAGACCATGGTCGAGAAGGAATGGGGAGCGGTCTGAGACGACCGGCAGGAGGAGAGTTACCCGACTTAGTCTGCGCGCAGTCCGAACAAGCAGCCACGAAACGGCGCGTGTCACGCTCCTGAGTCGGCCACCAAAAGCGCTGGCGAATAGACGCAAGAGTGCCTCGAACACCGGGATGACCAGCTAACTTGGCAGAGTGAGCCCACTGAAGAACAGCCAGACGAGTGGAAACAGGAACGAAAAGGAGGTTACTAGGACAAGCGCGCGGCGACGCAGTGTGCGTGAGTGCTTGCTTAACCTGTCTTTCAATTCCCCAGACTGTTAACCCGACAACACGCCCATAAGGAAGAATCCCCTCGGGATCAGTAGAAGCCACAGAAGAACTAAACAGACGGGATAAGGCATCAGGCTTGGTGTTCTTGCTACCCGGACGGTAAGAAATCACAAACTCGAAACGAGCGAAAAACAACGCCCAACGAGCTTGACGGGCATTAAGTCGTTTGGCAGAACGGATGTACTCAAGGTTCTTATGGTCTGTCCAAACGACAAAAGGAACGGTCGCCCCTCCAACCACTGTCGCCATTCGCCTAGGGCTAAGCGGATGGCGAGCAGTTCACGGTTACCCACATCATAGTTGCGCTCAGATGGCGACAGGCGATGAGAAAAATAAGCGCAAGGATGAACCTTATCGTCAGACTGGAAGCGCTGGGATAGAATGGCTCCCACGCCTACCTCTGAAGCGTCAACCTCGACAATGAATTGTCTAGTGACGTCAGGAGTAACGAGGATAGGAGCGGACGTAAAACGTTCTTTTAGAAGATCAAAAGCTCCCTGGGCGGAACCGGACCACTTAAAACACGTCTTGACAGAAGTAAGAGCTGTGAGAGGGGCAGCAACTTGACCGAAATTACGAATGAAACGCCGATAGAAATTAGCGAAACCTAAAAAGCGCTGCAACTCGACACGTGACCTTGGAACGGGCCAATCACTGACAGCTTGGACCTTAGCGGAATCCATCTGAATGCCTTCAGCGGAAATAACGGAACCGAGAAAAGTAACGGAGGAGACATGAAAAGAGCACTTCTCAGACTTTACGTAGAGACAATTCTCTAAAAGGCGCTGTAGAACACGTCGAACGTGCTGAACATGAATCTCGAGTGACGGAGAAAAAATCAGGATATCGTCAAGATAGACAAAAACAAAAATGTTCAGCATGTCTCTCAGAACATCATTAACTAATGCCTGAAAAACAGCTGGCGCATTGGCGAGACCGAACGGCAGAACCCGGTACTCAAAATGCCCTAACGGAGTGTTAAACGCCGTTTTCCACTCGTCCCCCTCTCTGATGCGCACGAGATGGTAAGCGTTACGAAGGTCCAACTTAGTAAAGCACCTGGCTCCCTGCAGAATCTCGAAGGCTGATGACATAAGGGGAAGCGGATAACGATTCTTAACCGTTATGTCATTCAGCCCTCGATAATCCACGCAGGGCGCAGAGTACCGTCCTTCTTCTTAACAAAAAGAACCCCGCCCGGCCGGAGAAGAAGAAGGCACTATGGTACCGGCGTCAAGAGACACAGACAAATAATCCTCGAGAGCCTTACGTTCGGGAGCCGACAGAGAGTATAGTCTACCTCGAGGAGGAGTGGTCCCCGGAAGGAGATCAATACTACAATCATACGACCGGTGAGGAGGAAGGGAGTTGGCTCGGGACCGACTGAAGACCGTGCGCAGATCATGATATTCCTCCGGCACTCCTGTCAAATCGCCAGGTTCCTCCTGAGAAGTAGGGACAGAAGAAACGGGAGGGATGGCAGACATTAAACACTTCACATGACAAGAAACGTTCCAGGATAGGATAGAATTACTAGACCAATTAATAGAAGGATTATGACATACTAGCCAGGGATGACCCAAAACAACAGGTGTAAACGGTGAACGGAAAATCAAAAAAGAAATAGTCTCACTGTGGTTACCAGATACTGTGAGGGTTAAAGGTAGTGTCTCAAATCTGATACTGGGAAGATGACTACCATCTAAGGCGAACATGGGCGTAGGCTTCTCTAACTCTCTGAAAGGAATGTCATGTTTCCGAACCCATGCTTCGTCCATGAAACAACCCTCAGCCCCAGAGTCTATCAAGGCACTACATGTAGCACCCGAACCGGTCCAGCGTAGGTGGACCGACAAAGTAGTACAGGACTTTGATGGAGAGACTTGAGTAGTTGCGCTCACCTGTAGCCCTCCGCTTACAGATGAGCTCTGGCTTTTACTGGACATGAATTAACAAAATGTCCAGCAACTCCGCAATAGAGGCACAGGCGGTTGGTGATCCTCCGTTCCCTCTCCTTATTCGAGATGCGAATCCCTCCCAGCTGCATGGGCTCAGTCTCAAAGCCAGAGGAGGGAGATGGTTGCGATGCGGAGCAGGGAAACACCGTTGATGCGAGCTCTCTTCCACGAGCCCGGTGACGAAGATCTACCCGTCGTTCTATGCGGATGGCGAGAGCAATCAAAGAGTCCACATCTGAAGGAACCTCCCGGGAGAGAATCTCATCCTTAACCACTGCGTGGAGTCCCTCCAGAAAACGAGCGAGCAGCGCCGGCTCGTTCCACTCACTAGAGGCAGCAAGAGTGCGAAACTCAATAGAATAATCCGTTATGGACCGTTCACCTTGGCATAAGGAAGCCAGGGCCCTAGAAGCCTCCCCACCAAAAACTGAACGGTCAAAAACCCGAATCATCTCCTCTTTAAAGTTCTGGAATTTGTTAGAGCAATCAGCCCTTGCCTCCCAGATAGCTGTGCCCCATTCTCGAGCCCGGCCAGTAAGGAGTGAAATGACGTAAGCAACCCGAGCTCTCTCTCTAGAGTATGTGTTGGGTTGGAGAGAGAACACAATCTCACACTGCGTGAGAAAGGAGCGGCACTCAGTGGGCTGCCCGGAGTAGCAAGGTGGGTTCTTAACCCTAGGTTCTGGAGGCTCGGCAGGCCAGGAAGTAACAGGTGGCACGAGACGTAGACTCTGGAACTGTCCAGAGAGGTCGGAAACCTGAGCGGCCAGGTTCTCCACGGCATGGCGAGCAGCAGACAATTCCTGCTCGTGTCTGCCGAGCATGGCTCCTTGGATCTCGACGGCAGTGTAACGAGCGTCTGAAGTCGCTGGGTCCATTCCTTGGTCGGTTCCTTCTGTCATGCAGGTGAAAGAGGACCCAAAAGCGACTTAACAGAAACAGAGTTTATTTAAGTCCAAACAGGGAATAACAAAAATCCTCTAGTCTGTAGAGGGGAATAACTGGAGAAGCGGCCACAGACTGCAGGTCGCTTCGGGTAGGCGCAGGCCGTAGTTGACAGAGACACCTGCTCACACGCAGCATCTGATGAAGGCAAAAACACGACAGGACAGGGCGATACACAATCACAGCAAAAACACGACAGGACAGGGCGAAACGCAATCACAGCATGGTGAATACTAAACAAGGAACCGACGGGACAGGAACGGAACACAAAGGAATAAATAGGGACTCTAATCAGGGGAAAGGATCGGGAACAGGTGTGGGAAGACTAAATGATGATTAGGGGAATAGGAACAGCTGGGAGCAGGAACGGAACGATAGAGAGAAGAGAGAGCGAGAGAGTGAGAGGGGGAGGGGGAGAGAGAGGGATAGAAAGAGGGAAAGAACCCAATAAGACCAGCAGAGGGAAACGAACAGAATGGGGAGCACAGGGACAAGACATGATAATAAATGACAAACATGACAGAAACGAATAGAATGGGAAGCACAGGGACAAGACAAGATAATAAATGACAAAACATGACAGCTAATCCAAGTTTATAATTTTAAAAGGCTAATTGGTCATTAGAAAACCCTTTTTCAATTATGTTAGCACAGCTGAAAACTGTTGTGCTGATTAAAGAAGCAATAAAACTGTCCTTCTTTAGACTAGTTGAGTATCTGGAGCATCAGCATTTTTGGTTTCGATTACAGGCTCAAAATGGCCAGAAACAAATAACTTTCTTCTGAAACGCATCAGTCTATTCTTGTTCTGAGAAATGAAGGCTATTCCATAATATAAATTGTCAAGAAACTGAAGATCTCGTACAACCTGAAGATAGCCTGCACATTTGAAAGTTGTGTTGGTAGCTTCTACAGTTTTGACGCTACTGGTTCCAGTTGAAGGCCGATAATAATAATAAGTATGTTGGATTCTAATAATAAGTATAATGGATTGTAGTAGTTGTTCTTGCTTTTAGCAAGCACACCTACTAATATTAGAAAATGTGTGTGCTAGCTAGTCTTGAAGTATGTATGGTTGTGAAATGGGAAATGGTAGTAGTAGTTGTAGTGGTAGTAACAGCAGCAGTAATGGTGGTAGTAGTAATAGAGTTGTTCAAATTAGTTATTTGAAGGTGTTATTTAGGTGTCGGGTTATTATAGTGGGCTGGTAAAGTAGGCTAGAGTGAGTACTAAGAGCATCATAAGCCATAGAATGTGATGGAGTTACAATCATTGTGATTGGAGGATAGCTGTGAGGGTTATCGAATCAGGATCAAATCCTCTGTTCTCCACTCTGTTTAGTATGACAAGGAGTGGCATGATTGTCATGTTTTGTCATTGATTATCATGCCTTGTCCCTGTTCTTCTCCTTCTATTCGTTTCCCTCTGCTGGTCTTATTAGGTTCTTTCCCTCTTTCTATCCCTCTCTCTCCCCCTCCCTCTCTCACTCTCCCGCTCTCTCTTCTCTCTATCGTTCCGTTCCTGCTCCCAGCTGTTCCTATTCCCCTAATCAATCATTTAGTCTTCCCACACCTGTTCCCGATCCTTTTCCCTGATTAGAGTCCCTATTTCTCTCCTTGTTATTCGTTTCTGCCCTGTCGGTTCCTTGTCTAGAATTCACCGTGCTGTGTTTGTGTATCGCCCTGTCGTGTCGTGTTTTCCTCAGATGCTGCGTGGTGAGCAGGTGTCTGAGTCTGTTTGGTTCAAGTGCCTTCCCGAGGCAACCTGCTGTTCACCTGCTGTTCAAGATCGAGTCTCCAGTTTGTCCTCGTCATTTCGAGTGAAAGTTGTGTTTTTTGATTGTATTTACTTTACTGGATTAAAGACTCTGTTTTCGCCAAGTCGCTTTTGGGTCCTCTTTCACCTGCATGACAGAAGGAACCGACCAAGGAATGGACCCAGCGACTTCAGACGCTCGTTACACTGCCGTCGAGATCCAAGGAGCCATGCTCGGCAGACACGAGCAGGAATTGTCTGCTGCTCGCCATGCCGTGGAGAACCTGGCCGCTCAGGTTTCCGACCTCTCTGGACAGTTCCAGAGTCTTCGTCTCGTGCCACCTGTTACTTCCTGGCCTGCCGAGCCTCCAGAACCTAGGGTTAATAACCCACCTTGCTACTCCGGGCAGCCCACTGAGTGCCGCTCCTTTCTCACGCAGTGTGAGATTGTGTTCTCTCTCCAACCCAACACATACTCTAGAGAGAGAGCTCGGGTTGCTTACGTCATTTCACTCCTTACTGGCCGGGCTCGAGAATGGGGCACAGCTATCTGGGAGGCAAGGGCTGATTGCTCTAACAAGTACCAGAACTTTAAAGAGGAGATGATTCGGGTTTTTGACCGTTCAGTTTTTGGTAGGGAGGCTTCTAGGGCCCTGGCTTCCCTATGCCAAGGTGAACGGTCCATAACGGATTATTCTATTGAGTTTCGCACTCTTGCTGCCTCTAGTGAGTGGAACGAGCCGGCGCTGCTCGCTCGTTTTCTGGAGGGACTCCACGCAGTGGTTAAGGATGAGATTCTCTCCCGGGAGGTTCCTTCAGATGTGGACTCTTTGATTGCTCTCGCCATCCGCATAGAACGACGGGTAGATCTTCGTCACCGGGCTCGTGGAAGAGAGCTCGCATCAACGGTGTTTCCCTGCTCCGCATCGCAACCATCTCCCTCCTCTGGCTCAGAGACTGAGCCCATGCAGCTGGGAGGGATTCGCATCTCGACTAAGGAGAGGGAACGGAGGATCACCAACCGCCTGTGCCTCTATTGCGGAGTTGCTGGACATTTTGTTAATTCATGTCCAGTAAAAGCCAGAGCTCATCTGTAAGCGGAGGGCTACAGGTGAGCGCAACTACTCAAGTCTCTCCATCAAAATCCTGTACTACTTTGTCGGTCCATCTACGCTGGACCGGTTCGGGTGCTACATGTAGTGCCTTGATAGACTCTGGGGCTGAGGGTTGTTTCATGGACGAAGCATGGGTTCGGAAACATGACATTCCTTTCAGAGAGTTAGAGAAGCCTACGCCCATGTTCGCCTTAGATGGTAGTCATCTTCCCAGTATCAGATTTGAGACACTACCTTTAACCCTCACAGTATCTGGTAACCACAGTGAGACTATTTCTTTTTTGATTTTTCGTTCACCGTTTACACCTGTTGTTTTGGGTCATCCCTGGCTAGTATGTCATAATCCTTCTATTAATTGGTCTAGTAATTCTATCCTATCCTGGAACGTTTCTTGTCATGTGAAGTGTTTAATGTCTGCCATCCCTCCCGTTTCTTCTGTCCCTACTTCTCAGGAGGAACCTGGCGATTTGACAGGAGTGCCGGAGGAATATCATGATCTGCGCACGGTCTTCAGTCGGTCCCGAGCCAACTCCCTTCCTCCTCACCGGTCGTATGATTGTAGTATTGATCTCCTTCCGGGGACCACTCCTCCTCGGGGTAGACTATACTCTCTGTCGGCTCCCGAACGTAAGGCTCTCGAGGATTATTTGTCTGTGTCTCTTGACGCCGGTACTATAGTGCCTTCTTCCTCTCCGGCCGGGGCGGGGTTCTTTTTGTTAAGAAGAAGGACGGTACTCTGCGCCCCTGCGTGGATTATCGAGGGCTGAATGACATAACGGTTAAGAATCGTTATCCGCTTCCCCTTATGTCATCAGCCTTCGAGATTCTGCAGGGAGCCAGGTGCTTTACTAAGTTGGACCTTCGTAACGCTTACCATCTCGTGCGCATCAGAGAGGGGGACGAGTGGAAAACGGCGTTTAACACTCCGTTAGGGCATTTTGAGTACCGGGTTCTGCCGTTTGGTCTCGCCAATGCGCCAGCTGTTTTTCAGGCATTAGTTAATGATGTTCTGAGAGACATGCTGAACATCTTTGTTTTTGTCTATCTTGACGATATCCTGATTTTTTCTCCGTCACTCGAGATTCATGTTCAGCACGTTCGACGTGTTCTACAGCGCCTTTTAGAGAATTGTCTCTACGTAAAGTCTGAGAAGTGCTCTTTTCATGTCTCCTCCGTTACTTTTCTCGGTTCCGTTATTTCCGCTGAAGGCATTCAGATGGATTCCGCTAAGGTCCAAGCTGTCAGTGATTGGCCCGTTCCAAGGTCACGTGTCGAGTTGCAGCGCTTTTTAGGTTTCGCTAATTTCTATCGGCGTTTCATTCGTAATTTCGGTCAAGTTGCTGCCCCTCTCACAGCTCTTACTTCTGTCAAGACGTGTTTTAAGTGGTCCGGTTCCGCCCAGGGAGCTTTTGATCTTCTAAAAGAACGTTTTACGTCCGCTCCTATCCTCGTTACTCCTGACGTCACTAGACAATTCATTGTCGAGGTTGACGCTTCAGAGGTAGGCGTGGGAGCCATTCTATCCCAGCGCTTCCAGTCTGACGATAAGGTTCATCCTTGCGCTTATTTTTCTCATCGCCTGTCGCCATCTGAGCGCAACTATGATGTGGGTAACCGTGAACTGCTCGCCATCCGCTTAGCCCTAGGCGAATGGCGACAGTGGTTGGAGGGGGCGACCGTTCCTTTTGTCGTTTGGACAGACCATAAGAACCTTGAGTACATCCGTTCTGCCAAACGACTTAATGCCCGTCAAGCTCGTTGGGCGTTGTTTTTCGCTCGTTTCGAGTTTGTGATTTCTTACCGTCCGGGTAGCAAGAACACCAAGCCTGATGCCTTATCCCGTCTGTTTAGTTCTTCTGTGGCTTCTACTGATCCCGAGGGGATTCTTCCTTATGGGCGTGTTGTCGGGTTAACAGTCTGGGGAATTGAAAGACAGGTTAAGCAAGCACTCACGCACACTGCGTCGCCGCGCGCTTGTCCTAGTAACCTCCTTTTCGTTCCTGTTTCCACTCGTCTGGCTGTTCTTCAGTGGGCTCACTCTGCCAAGTTAGCTGGTCATCCCGGTGTTCGAGGCACTCTTGCGTCTATTCGCCAGCGCTTTTGGTGGCCGAATCAGGAGCGTGACACGCGCCGTTTCGTGGCTGCTTGTTCGGACTGCGCGCAGACTAAGTCGGGTAACTCTCCTCCTGCCGGTCGTCTCAGACCGCTCCCCATTCCTTCTCGACCATGGTCTCACATCGCCCTAGACTTCATTACCGGTCTGCCTTTGTCTGCGGGGAAGACTGTGATTCTTACGGTTGTCGATAGGTTCTCTAAGGCGGCACATTTCATTCCCTCGCTAAACTTCCTTCCGCTAAGGAGACGGCACAAATCATTATCGAGAATGTATTCAGAATTCATGGCCTCCCGTTAGACGCCGTTTCAGACAGAGGCCCGCAATTCACGTCACAGTTTTGGAGGGAGTTCTGTCGTTTGATTGGTGCGTCCGTCAGTCTCTCTTCCGGGTTTCATCCCCAGTCTAACGGTCAAGCAGAGAGGGCCAATCAGACGATTGGTCGCATACTACGCAGCCTTTCTTTCAGAAACCCTGCGTCTTGGGCAGAACAGCTCCCCTGGGCAGAATACGCTCACAATTCGCTTCCTTCGTCTGCTACCGGGTTATCTCCGTTTCAGAGTAGTCTGGGTTACCAGCCTCCTCTGTTCTCATCCCAGCTTGCCGAGTCCAGCGTTCCCTCCGCTCAAGCGTTTGTCCAACGTTGTGAGCGCACCTGGAGGAGGGTGAGGTCTGCACTTTGCCGTTACAGGGCACAGACTGTGAGAGCCGCCAATAAACGCAGGATTAAGAGTCCAAGGTATTGTTGCGGCCAGAGAGTGTGGCTTTCCACTCGCAACCTTCCTCTTACGACAGCTTCTCGTAAGTTGACTCCGCGGTTCATTGGTCCGTTCCGTGTCTCCCAGGTCGTCAATCCTGTCGCTGTGCGACTGCTTCTTCCGCGACATCTTCGTCGCGTCCATCCTGTCTTCCATGTCTCCTGTGTCAAGCCCTTTCTTCGCACTCCCGTTCGTCTTCCCTCCCCCTCCCGTCCTTGTCGAGAGCGCACCTATTTACAAGGTACATAAGATCATGGACATGCGTTCTCGGGGACGGGGTCACCAATACTTAGTGGATTGGGAGGGTTACGGTCCTGAGGAGAGGAGTTGGGTTCCGTCTCGGGACGTGCTGGACCGTTCACTCATTGATGATTTCCTCCGTTGCCGCCAGGATTCCTCCTCGAGTGCGCCAGGAGGCGCTCGGTGAGTGGGGGTACTGTCATGTTTTGTCATTGATTATCATGCCTTGTCCCTGTTCTTCTCCTTCTATTCGTTTCCCTCTGCTGGTCTTATTAGGTTCTTTCCCTCTTTCTATCCCTCTCTCCCCCTCCCTCTCTCACTCTCCCGCTCTCTCTTCTCTCTATCGTTCCGTTCCTGCTCCCAGCTGTTCCTATTCCCCTAATCAATCATTTAGTCTTCCCACACCTGTTCCCGATCCTTTTCCCTGATTAGAGTCCCTATTTCTCTCCTTGTTATTCGTTTCTGCCCTGTCGGTTCCTTGTCTAGAATTCACCGTGCTGTGTTTGTGTATCGCCCTGTCGTGTCGTGTTTTCCTCAGATGCTGCGTGGTGAGCAGGTGTCTGAGTCTGTTTGGTTCAAGTGCCTTCCCGAGGCAACCTGCTGTTCACCTGCTGTTCAAGATCGAGTCTCCAGTTTGTCCTCGTCATTTCGAGTGAAAGTTGTGTTTTTTGATTGTATTTACTTTACTGGATTAAAGACTCTGTTTTCGCCAAGTCGCTTTTGGGTCCTCTTTCACCTGCATGACAATGATAACTTGTGCATGCAGGCTTGTACCTAAATATTTATCTCAAGCTACAGTCTCTTCAGAGGTGTGGCCACCGCTCATGGAGTCACTGCTTTGGGTAGGGAGGGGCATATGACTTTCAATCATTCACTTGTTGTGACACAAAAGGCCATCCCACAGCAGATGCGCTCATCATTCATGTTGTCACCCCTAACACAGAAGGCTGCACAGTATGTTCCACTAACAGGCTACTACAGGATTAAAGTTAGTTTATGGGGAAGGGTTAGCTAAAAGGGTTAGGGGAAGGGTTAGCTAACATGCTAAGTAGTTGCAAAGTAGCTAAAAAGTAGTAAGTAGTTGAAAAGTTGCTAATTAGCTAAAACGCTAAAGTTGTATGTAATGAGGTTCGAACTCACATCCTTTGGGTTTCTAGACGGTCATGTTATATGCCTACCCATCCACCTCGACCAACCACTCTACTTTTGTTATTGCCCTAAGTAACCATCTATCTTATGTAACCATACAAAACGTAGCATATCATACTAATACTAATATCATTCTAGTGTTCCGGATATACATTTACTATGTTACGGCTAGTCTATGAGACCAGGCTGGTGTTCAAGGTGGGTACACAATTAAATAATTTAATTGTGATTAATTGTCAGAAATAATGAATTGATTATGGGCAAAAGTTGTCTTGATCTTAATGTTTTGCCAAGAGAAATTGGAATTCAATTCAATAGTTTTGAATTTGTATTCCCCAAATTGAATTGAGTGCATACTTGCACTTTATGATTTAAATATTTAATCCATAGGCCTATTGCATTCAGGTTAAAATGTATATTTCAATGTCTTAAAATAGCCTATTTTAATGTATTACATTTATGGGAATCTATTGAAATATGACAGTATTGGTATATTACATTTAAATAGTCATGTTATGGCTTTATTATTATTATTGTGTTCGTTATTATTATTATTATTATTATTATGTCCGTTATTATTAATATCATCATCATTAATAATAATATTGTATTATTATAATAAATATCATCATGTTGGGTGCACATGTCTCTAGGTGGAAATGTGAGAGGTTCTAAGGTCTGGGTTGAAAAGCAGTTTGAAGTGGGTGCAGACAACTGGACAGTTTTCAAAATGTTTATGGTTTCCATTGTACTCTACTGATTTAGCAGGTTTCAGCACATTCATAATCTCTCTTCTTTATTTCCTTATTAGATCCATATCAAACAATAAGAATAGGCCTTTTATGCAGAGAAAAGTCAAATCAACTGTCTCTGACACTCCCAGTGTCACGTTTTATCAAGGTGGGTGGAATCAGGCGCAGAGAGCAGGCTTCAGATATTTGACAGTTTATTCTCCGGCGCACAAAAAACACGGTCAACCCAACACACAGAGTGAATAATCCACCACAGGATCAAAAACAGACCGGAGAATAAAACACAAGCACTACACCAAATGACATGAATACCAAAACAATCCCGCACAAAACAAGGGCGGGACAACCTACTACATATAAGGACGTTAATTAAACCAAAATACACACAGGTGAAACTAATAAGACAAAACCAATAGACAAACGAAAAAGGGATCGGTAGTGGCTAGTAGGACGGTGACGACGACCGCCGAGCACCACCAAACAGGCAGGAGAGCCAACTTCGGCGGAAGTCGTGACACCCAGTCAGTGTTTTTGTTTGTTTTGGACGTTATTAGCTTAAGGGTGTCGTGGAAATTTCCTTTATTACCAAATGATGAGAGAGCAAATCACACGAGTCAGAGTTATGCTTAATCTTCACCTTTAATAATAATTAAGCTTTTGCAATAGCATTTTGACTTTCAACAGTTCAGTAATCTCTAATGAAAAGTTGAGAGTGATTTACACAATGGCAAATGGGATCCTTTATAGCAAAGATCCACGACATGACAAAACACAGGTCTTAGGAACTTACACAGAGAGAAAAAACCTTACTTCAGAAAGAATATCCCCTAGTCAGACAGAGTGGGCTATGAATTATCGTTCAGTTTGGTCTCCTAAACAAAGCTCTTATCTCGTCCTTGGTACAAAATGGTACCAAGACATTACACCCACCCTATGATATATATCAAATTGTCATTTAGATAGAACCAATTCTAAATACAACCAATCAGAGGACAAACTCATGGAGAGGAGAGTGACCCTATAGGTCAACAAAGAGGGAGCATAGAATAATTCCAGACACTGCCACCCTCCTTTCCCCCCATGAGAAAAGTAGGGAGTCACTGCCACACCGAAAAGACATGTTTACACATGATGACCCCTTGACCTCTCCCCTCTCTGTGGCCCATGCAACTTAGTCCTGACATAGAACAGATAACTGCCAATGGCCACCACTATAGTACAACAAAATACATTCTTATGAGAAATAACTCATAAGCATATCATGAAAATAACACATCTTATCTATGTTACCCAACTAATTGTGATCATTCCACAACAAGGGCTCTGTTCATTCCACATCGAGGAAGTTGACATTTAAAGGCAATGCACGGTATGCTCTGCATATATCATCTCAATCAGAAATGACCTTTACTTCTCTATCATGCAATCTGTAATGCTTCTGTAATGCTTCAGTTTAGAGAGCAATGTCTCTTTTACAGATGAGCCCGGGATTACATAAATTACAGAAAATACACACATCAAAATATAAATACACTGCTCAAAAAAATAAAGGCAACACTTAAACAACACAATGTAACTCCAAGTCAATCACACTTCTGTCAAATCAAATCAAATCAAATGTATTTATATAGCCCTTCGTACATCAGCTGATATCTCAAAGTGCTGTACAGAGACCCAGCCTAAAACCCCAAACAGCAAGCAATGCAGGTGTAGAAGCACGGTGGCTAGGAAAAACTCCCTAGAAAGGCCAAAACCTAGGAAGAAACCTAGAGAGGAACCAGGCTAAATCAAACTGTCCACTTAGGAAGCAACACTGATTGACAATCAATTTCACATGCTGTTGTGCAAATGGAATAGACAACAGGTGGAGATTATAGGCAATTAGCAAGACACCCCCAATAAAGGAGTGGTTCTGCAGGTGGTGACCACAGACCACTTCTCAGTTCCTATGCTTCCTGGCTGATGTTTTGGTCACTTTTGAATGCTGGCGGTGCTTTCATTCTAGTGGTAGCATGAGACGGAGTCTACAACCCACACAAGTGGCTCAGGTAGTGCAGCTCATCCAGGATGGCACATCAATGCGAGCTGTGGCAAGAAGGTTTGCTGTGTCTGTCAGCGTAGTGTCCAGAGCATGGAGGCGCTACCAGGAGACAGGCCAGTACATCAGGAGATGTGGAGGAGGCCGTAGGAGGGCAACAACCCAGCAGCAGGACCACTACCTCCGCCTTTGTGCAAGGAGGAGCAGGAGGAGCACTGCCAGAGCCCTGCAAAATGACCTTCAGCAGGCCACAAATGTGCATGTGTCTGCTCAAACGGTCAGAAACAGACTCCATGAGGGTGGTATGAGGGCCCGACATCCACAGGTGGGGGTTGTGCTTAGGTGGGGGTTGTGGGGGTTGTGAATTCCAACACCGTGCAGGACGTTTGGCATTTGCCAGAGAACACCAAGATTGGCAAATTTGCCACTGGCGCCCTGTGCTCTTCACAGATGAAAGCAGGTTCACACTGAGCACATGTGACAGACGTGACAGTCTGGAGACGCTGTGGAGAACGTTCTGCTGCCTGCAACATCCTCCAGCATGACCGATTTGGCGGTGGGTCAGTCATGGTGTGGGGTGGCATTTCTTTGGGGGGGCCGCACAGCCCTCCATGTGCTCGCCAGAGGTAGCCTGACTGCCATTAGGTACCGAGATGAGATCCTCAGACCCCTTGAGACCATATGCTGGTGCGGTTGGCCCTGGGTTCCTCCTAATGCAAGACAATGCTAGACCTCATGTGGCTGGAGTGTGTCAGCAGTTCCTGCAAGAGGAAGGCATTGATGCTATGGACTGGCCCGCCCGTTCCCCAAACCTGAATCCAATTGAGCACATCTGGGACATCATGTCTCACTCCATCCACCAACAGACTGTCAGGAGTTGGCGGATGCTTTAGTCCAGGTCTGGGAGGAGATCCTTCAGGAGACCATCCGCCACCTCATCAGGAGCATGCCCAGGCGTTGTAGGGAGGTCATACAGGCACGTGGAAGCCACACATACACTACTGAGCCTCATTTTGACTTGTTTTAAGGACATTACATCAAATCAGCCTGTAGTGTGGGTTTCCACTTAAATGTTGAGTGTGACTCCAAATCCAGACCTCCATGGGTTGATAAATTTGATTTCCATTGATCATTTGTGTGATTTTGTAAAGGTTTTCCTCCTCTTTGTCTGAAGAGAGGCGAGAAGGATCGGAGGACCAATATGCGCCGTGGTAAAAGTGTCCATGGTTCTTTTAATAGGAAATACTCAACATGAACACAACTGATACAAAACAATAAACGTGAAACGAACGAAAACCAAAACAGTACCGTGTGGTGAAAAACACAGACACGGAAACAAACACCCACAAACAAACAGTGAAACCCAGGCTATCTAAGTATGATTCTCAATCAGAGACAACTAACGACACCTGCCTCTGATTGAGAACCATACTAGGCCGAAACATAGAAATCCCAAAATCATAGAAAAACAAACAGACTGCCCACCCCAACTCACGCCCTGACCATACTAAATAATGACAAAACAAAGGAAATAAAGGTCAGAACGTGACAGATTTTGTTGTCAGCACATTCAACTATGTAAAGAAAAAAGGTTTTAATAAGAATATTTCATTCATTCAGATCTAGGATGTGTTATTTTAGTGTTCCCTTTATTTTTTTGAGCAGTGTACAAAATGCAAGCAGAAAGAAAAACATGGTCTTAAAAAATAAACACATTAATCAGTAATATGGTCCTCAATCAGCTTTTGAATTGCCCTAGAGCAGGGCTGCCCAACTCTCTTCCTGGAGATCTATCGTCCTGTGGGTTTTCAGGCCAACCCTAATTTAGCACACCTTATTTGACTAATTACCTGCTCAACAAAACCTTAACTAGCTGAATCAGATATGCTACATTAGGGTTGGACTGAAAACCTACAGGACAGTAGGGGGTGGCAGGGTAGCCTAGTTGTTAGAGCATTAGACTAGTAAGGTTGCAAGTTCAAATCCCCGAGCTGACAAGGTACAAATCTGTTGTTCTGCCCCTGAACAAGGCACTGTTCCTAGGCCGTCATTGAAAATCAGAATTTGTTCTTAACTGATTGCCTAGTTAAATAAAGGTAAACATTTGAAATCTCCAGAAAACCTACAGGACAGTAAATCTCCAGGAACAAGATTGGACTGAAAACGTATAGGTCAGTAGATCTCCAGGAAGAGGGTTGGACTTAAAACCTACACGACAGTAGATCTCCAGTAAACCTATAGGACAGTAGATCTCCAGGAAGAGGGTTGGACTTAAAACCTACACGACAGTAGATCTCCAGTAAACCTATAGGACAGTAGATCTCCAGGAAGAGGGTTGGGACAGTAGATCTCCAGTAAACCTATAGGACAGTAGATCTCCAGGAAGAGGGTTGGACTTAAAACCTACACGACAGTAGATCTCCAGTAAACCTATAGGACAGTAGATCTCCAGGAAGAGGGTTGGACTTAAAACCTACACGACAGTAGATCTCCAGTAAACCTATAGCACAGTAGATCTCCAGGAAGAGGGTTGGACTTAAAACCTACACAACAGTAGATCTCCAGTAAACCTATAGGACAGTAGATCTCCAGGAAGAGGGTTGGACTTAAAACCTACACGACAGTAGATCTCCAGTAAACATATAGGTCAGTAGATCTCCAGGAAGAGGGTTGGACTTAAAACCTACACGACAGTAGATCTCTAGAAAACCTATAGGACAGTAGATCTCCAGGAAGAGGGTTGGACTTAAAACCTACACGACAGTAGATCTCCAGAAAACCTATAGGACAGTAGATCTCCAGGAAGAGGGTTGGACTTAAAACCTACACGACAGTAGATCTCCAGAAAACCTATAGGACAGTAGATCTCCAGGAAGAGCCCTGCAGTAGAGGCACCAGAACATCACACTACCTTTTGAAGATTGTTCCACAAATAAGGTGCAAGACAACTAAAAGCTGATTTACCTAACTCAGTAGACCAAAGGAATTATCAGAGTTAACCATCCCTGAGACCAGGTGTGGTAATTTCTATGTCTAAATAGGAATTAAGGGGACTTTTTGTAAAAGGGAACATTATAAATGAGAACATAGCAATGTGTCAACCGACTTGATGTCAAAGGGGGCCAACCAACTTTCTGGTAGAGAATGCAGTGTTGAATACTAAAATTGTCACCTGTAACAAATCACAGTATGCTATGATAAACTGCATATAATGGCTTTAATGAAGTGGCAGTTGCATTCTTATAGTTTATGTCTCCACAGTCTAGACCAGGCCTGGACAACTCCAGTCCAAGGGGGCCTGATTGGTGTCACACTTTTGCCCCAGTCCCAGCTAACACACCTGACTCCAATAATCAACTAATGATGATCTTCAGTTTAGAATGGAATTAGTTTAAATCAGCTGTGTTTGCTGGGGATGGGGGAAAGGTGTGATACTAATCAGGCCCCTGAGGACTGGAATTGCCCAGGCCTGGTCTAGGGTCATAGTCTACGGCCATAGTCTAGGACCGATAGGAACATCGACTGAATAATCTGCTTTATACTATTTAGTGAGAGGCAGGACCTATTTCTATAGAAGAAGCACATTTTACAAGTCTCTATAAAAACAGTATCTGTGTTTGTATTTCCCTTGAATGTATTTAAACCCTTAGTGTTCCTCAGTTCTTTGCTCTGTGTTTGTATGTTAGCACCCAGCCATGCTGTGAACTTTTGTTTCTCTAGTTGGATTTTCTTGAGGTACTCTGGTTTTGTTGTTTATTTTTTATTATTCTTTTGAGGTTTGTTTTTTCCCTGCTGTTCTTACCACTTTGTGGATTTTCCTTGTGGCTTGGAGGATATAATTTTTTTTCTCTTGGAATTACTTTTGATATTGTGGATTTATATTTTTGCCTGAAGATCTTTTCCTTTTTTCTTTATTAAATCACCGTCTCTAGTACTGCTGTGTCTGCCTTGTCTTCTGGGTTCTGCCGACTATTAGTGGCTCAGTTTATTAAGTGACTGTTTCTCACACCGGAGACCTGAGTTCGTAACTGGGTCCTGACACATTGTCCATTTGGAAGACCCATTTGCGATCAAGCTGTAACTTCCTGACTGACTGTCTTGAGATGTTGCTTCAATATGACCACATAATTTTCCTGCCGCATGATGCCATCTATTTTGTGAAGTGCACCAGTCCACCCTGCAGCAAAGCACCCCCACAACATGATGCTGCCACCCCCGTGCTTCACGGTTGGGATGGTGTTCTACGGCTTGCCAGCCTCCCCCTTTTTCCTCCAAACATAACAATGGCCATTATGGCCTAACAGTTCTATTTTTGTTTCATCAGACCAGAGGACATTTCTCCAAGAAGTACGATTTTGGAAATTGCTCCCAAGGATGAACCAGACTTGTGGAGGTCTACGATGTATTTTCTGAGGTCTTTGCTTATTTCTTTTGATTTTCCCATGATGTCAAGCAAAGAGGCACTGAGTTTGAAGATAGGCCTTGAAATACATTCACAGGTACACCTCCAATTGACTCTAATGATGTCAATTAGCCCATCAGAAGCTTCTATAGCCATGACATCATTTTCTGGAATTTTCCAAGCTGTTTAAAGGCACAGTCAACTTAGTGTATGTAAACTTCTGACCCACTGGAATTGTGATACATTAAATGTCCAGTTAAATAATCTGTCTGTAAACAATTGTTGGAAAAATTACTTATCATGCACAAAGTAGATGTCCTAACCGACTTGCCAAAACTATAGTTTGTTAACAATAAATTTGTGGAGTGGTTGAAAAACAAGTTTTAATGACTCCAAACTAAGTGTATGTAAGCTTCCCACTTCAACCGTATGTACCACTCCTATGAACAGTTCATATAGATGGCAATGATGGGGATGTAATCACTGTTAACTATGACAAGCCACACTACATACCTGTAAGCAAGAAATATATTGAAAAACATTCAGGTTGAGATTCAAATGGATCAGAACCATAATATAGATTTTACTAACGGTAAAGTGATTGTAAAACGACACGTTAGACCTGTCAAAATCTCTTAAAGTCCTAGTAATATTTTACATCAATAGCAGTCAATATTTATTTTACCTTTATTTAACTAGGCAAGTCAGTTAAGAACAAATTCTTATTTTCAATGACGGCCTAGGAACAGTGGGTTAACTGCCTGTTCAGGGGCAGAACGACAGATTTGTACCTTGTCAATATTAATCGTTACCTTAATTCAGTCTCATCTGAAAGTTGTAAATTCTTGGTTATCTTCACAAACCCTGGCTAACAAGTTTAATCAGCAATACAAAATTGTGTTATTAATTATTTATTTACTAAATACCTAACTAATCACAGAGAATTACACATACACATAATTAATCATAACTTGATTACAAATTACGTCATAAAGGAAAACGTCCCTAGCGGGCAGAACAGATATGACCACTTGTTACACAAAAGAAAAGGGGCTGGGTTTGAGTGAAACAGCGGGAAGACTGAGGAACAAAGGGTGAAGCTGTGCTATAGTAAATACAGTATCTTATGCATTCTAAATTACCGCCCATTTGTAAAAGGAAAATGCAATAAATATTTACTCTGAGCTGCGCTTCGGTAGGTTGGTGGTAGATGGAAGGCCGTGTTGCCAAACCGAGTCCTTTGAAGAATGTCTCTGGTGGTCAATTGGATATGTTGTAGTAACGTTGTTGTGTGGTAGATGGGATACTCTGTCTGTTCCTTCCTAACCTGCGTTTGCAGCTGCTGTTGCTAACTCAACATTTACATTACATTTAAGTCATTCAACGGCTAGGAGGTATCACTTCTGTAGTGAATAAGAGTTCAAAGTTCATACCATTCGCAACCAAAGCTCACACTGATGTTGGCTTCGTTCTGTAGTTATTATCTGGACCATTCTGACATCGGACCGTCGTCCTCACATCCTCGGAACAGGAGGTTATATTGTAGTCAAGGCTTTATATAGGAAGGGAGAGGAGGGAGTGTTTGAAAAGTTTTATAGCCCATGTCCCTTCACAGGGGTGGGCCACTGATTGAGCAGAGCCCTACCTTATGAAAACCAAAATCTCACATTTTAGAAGCTAAAATCACATTTCATCCCATCACGAATAATTTCATATTCAA
Organism: Oncorhynchus gorbuscha; assembly: GCF_021184085.1. NCBI lineage: Eukaryota > Metazoa > Chordata > Actinopteri > Salmoniformes > Salmonidae > Oncorhynchus > Oncorhynchus gorbuscha. Next base: position 42,422 of record NW_025747280.1, read on the forward strand.
ACATTTAAATTGAACAACAATTCCATGTGAATCTGATAACTCTGATGTGTCGACTTTCCACTGTAGAGTTTGTCATCTTATCAGATGACAACCGAACTGACATCATATTCATTAAGTACCACCGCATATGTTCAATTGGTCGGATTACCAGAATATAGTTAATTTCCCCACCTTCTGATGTTCCCAGAATCTCTATGTTAACCAAGGGGTTTTCAAATGTAATATCAGTAGGGTAGAGAGAGAAACAAGGGGGGAAGAGGTATGTCAGGATTTGGCCAGGGTTGTTCCGGTTTTTGGTCACTAGATGCCCCCATTGTGCCTTTTGACCTTTTGTTTTCCCTTGATCCCCATTATTATTTGCACCTGTGCCTCGTTTCCCCTGATTGTATTTAAACCCTTTGTTTTCCTCTGTTCTTTGCTCTGTGTTTGTATGTTAGCACCCAGCCCTAGTACTCTGAGAACTCTTGTTGATCCCGGTGGACTCTCTTGTGGAATTCTGTTTTTTGTTCTTGTTTGTTTGTTTTTTTGAGTATCTTTTGAGGCTTTTTGTGCTTTACCTTCCACCTTGTGGATTTACCTTTTTTGTCTTGGAGGATTACCTTTGTTCTTGTAGGATTCCTTTTGAGGTTGTGGAGTTACATGTTTTCCTGAACTTCACTTTTTACTTCATTAAATACACCGTCTCAAGTACTGCTGTGTCTGCCTCATCTTCTGGGTTCTGCCGACTATTTGTGGCTCAGTTGGTTGTGACTGTTTCTCACTCCGGAGACCCGGGTTCGTAACCGGGTCCTGACAGAAACACAGAGCCAATAATGAACCCAGAGGCAGCCAGTTCCCAGGACCTTGTTGCCATGCTGTCCCACCACCAGGAGACTGTCCAACGCCACAAAGCCGCCCTGGTTCAGCAAGAGGCCTTAATGGCTAGACATTCTCATCTTCTGTCGGAGATGCTGACTTCCATAAAGCAGATATCTGAACGACTTACCCCGGCAACAGTTCCCGTCCCAGTACCTCAGATTCACGTACCCATGGCAGTTAACCCTCTGGCTGAACCTCGTCTTCCACCTCCCCAACGGTTCTCAGGTGATCCAAGTGCTTGTAAAGGGTTTCTCACCCAATGTTCTCTCTCCTTCGAGCTGCAACCCTCGTTGTTCCCCACCGACCGGTCTAAGATCGCATATATCATCACCCTGCTGTTGGAAAAAGCCCGTGGCTCAGTTGGTTAAGTGACTGTTTCTCACTCTGGAGACCTGGGTTCGTAACCGGGTCCTGACAAGGTATTTATGACTGTCATAAACCTACCCCCAGGCCAACGTCATGACAGTCCCCCCATGTTGGATTCAATCTTGCGATTAACCTGCATGTTGCAAACCAACATAAAAATGACCGTGGGTTGTCCTGGTTGTGGACCATCGTCGTGGTCCCCATCTGGTCGTCGACCCGGGTAGGGTGTCTGCAAATGAAAAAGTCCGCTGGACCCGTCGTCCAGACTGGAAGACCTGGGCAGTAACTTAGGCAAATGTTAACAACACACACACACTCATGAAATATATCATTACATTTCCTCCCAAATGAGCATGTCACGCCCTGGTCGAAGTATTTTGTGTTTATCTTTATGTATTGGGTCAGGCCAGGGTGTGGCATGGGGTTTTTTGTATTGTGGTGTGTTTTGTCTTGGGGTTTTGGTATATAGTGGGATTGTAGCTAGTGGGGTGATCTAGCAGAGTCTATGGCTGTCTGGAGTGGTTCTCAATCAGAGTCAGGTGTTTATCGTTGTCTCTGATTGGGAACCATATTTAGGCAGCCATATTCTTTGGTTGTGTTTTGGGTGATTGTCCTTAGTGTCCTGATGTCCTTGTTCTGTGTTAGTTGACACAAGTATAGGCTGTTTTCGGTTTTCGTTACGTTTATTGTTTTTGTAGTGTTTTTGTATTGATTCGTGTTTACGTGTGTTTTTTCCATTAAACATGGATCGCAATCTACATGCTGCATTTTGGTCCAACTCTCTTTCACCACACCTAGAAAACCGTTACAGAATCACCCACCACAACCGGACCAAGCAGCGTGTCAACAGGCAGGAGCCGCAGGAGAGGCAACAGAGGCAGCAGCAGCAGGAGCAGCAGCAGCAGCAACTATAGTGGGAGAGGTTGCACTACTTGGAGAAATGGACTTGGGAGGAGATTCTAGACGGGAAAGGACCCTGGGAACAGCCTGGAGATTATTGTCGCTCCAAAGCCGAGTTGGAGGCAGCAAAAGCAGAGAGGCGGCATTATGAGGAGCTAGCACGGCAGAGCGGATGGAAGCCCGAGAGTCAGCCCCAAAAATTTATTGGGGGGGGGCTCACAGGGAGTATGGCTATGCCAGGTAGGAGATCGACACAAACTCCCTGTGCTTACCGGGGGGCTAGAGAGACTGGGCAGGCACCGTGTTATGCAGTGGTGTGCACGGTGTCCCCAGTGCGGGTGCATAGCCCGGTGCGGTATATTCCTACTCCTCGTATCGGCCGGGCTAGAGTGGGCATCGAGCCAGGTAAGGTTGGGCAGGCGCGGTGCTCAAGAGCTCCAGTGCGCCTGCACGGTCCGGTCTATCCAGTACCACCTCCACACCCCAGCCCTCCGGTAGCAGCTCCCCGCACCAGGCTTCCTGTGCGTGTCCTCGGCCCAGTACCACCAGTGCCAGCACCACGCATCAGGCCTACAGTGCGCCTTGCCTCTCCTGCGCTACCGGAGTCTCCCGCCTGTTCAGCGCAGCTAGAGCCTTCTTCCTCTACAGCGCTGCTGGAGTCTCCTGTCTGTTCAGCGCAGCCAGAGATGTCAGCCTGCATAGAGCAGCCAGAGCAGCTAGTCTACATGGAGCAGACAGAGATGTCAGTCTGCATGGAGCAGCCACAGCTGTCAGTCTGCATGAAGCAGCCACAGCTGTCAGTCTGCATGAAGCAGCCAGCTTCAAGGAGCTGCCAGTCTGCAAGGAGCTGCCAGTCTGCAAGGTGCTGCCAGCCTGCATGAAGCAGCCAGAGCTGTCAGTCTGCAAGGAGCTGCCAGTTGGCAAGGAGCTGTCAGTCTGCAAGGAGCTGTCAGTCTGCAAGGAGCTGTCAGTCTGCATGGAGCAGCCAGAGCTGTCAGTCTGCAAGGAGCAGCCAGAGCTGTCATTCTGCAAGGAGCTGCCAGTCTGCAAGGAGCTGTCAGTCTGTAAGGAGCTGTCAGTCTGCATGAAGCAGCCAGAGCTGTCAGTCTGCAAGGAGCTGCCAGTCTGCAAGGAGCTGCCAGTCTGCAAGGAGCTGCCAGTCTGCAAGGAGCTGCCAGTCTGCACGGAGCCGCCAGAGCTGTCAGCCTACATGAAGCAGCCAGAGCCGCCAGTCAGCGTGGAGCAGTCAGATCTTCCAGATCTGCCAGTCAACCAGGCTCTTCCAGATCTGCCAGTCAACCAGACTCTTCCAGATCTGCCAGTCAACCAGGCTCTTCCAGATCTGCCAGTCAACCAGGCTCTTCCAGATCTGCCAGTCAACCAGACTCTTCCAGATCTGCCAGTCAACCAGACTCTTCCAGATCTGCCAGTCAACCAGACTCTTCCAGATCTGCCAGTCAACCAGAATCTTCCAGATCTGCCAGTCAACCAGAATCTTCCAGATCTGCCAGTCAACCAGACTCTTCCAGACCTGCCAGAACTGTCAGTCGGCCAGGATCTGCCAGTCGGCCAGGATCCGCCAGTCAGCCAGGATCCGCCAGTCAGCCAGAATCCACCAGATCTGCAAGTCAGCCAGAATCTTTCAGATCTGCCAGTCAACCAGGCTCTTCCAGATCTGCCAGTCAACCAGACTCTTCCAGATCTGCCAGTCAACCAGACTCTTCCAGATCTGCCAGTCAACCAGAATCTTCCAGATCTGCCAGTCAACCAGAATCTTCCAGATCTGCCAGACTCTTCCAGATCTGCCAGAACTGTCAGTCGGCCAGGATCTGCCAGTCGGCCAGGATCCGCCAGTCAGCCAGGATCCGCCAGTCAGCCAGAATCCACCAGATCTGCAAGTCAGCCAGAATCTTTCAGATCTGCCAGTCAACCAGAATCTTCCAGATCTGCCAGTCAACCAGACTCTTCCAGATCTGCCAGAACTGTCAGTCGGCCAGGATCTGCCAGTCGGCCAGGATCCGCCAGTCAGCCAGGATCCGCCAGTCAGCCAGAATCCACCAGATCTGCAAGTCAGCCAGAATCTTTCAGATCTGCCAGTCAACCAGACTCTTCCAGATCTGCCAGTCAACCAGACTCTTCCAGATCTGCCAGTCAACCAGGCTCTTCCAGATCTGCCAGTCAACCAGGCTCTTCCAGATCTGCCAGTCAACCAGGCTCTTCCAGATCTGCCAGTCAACCAGACTCTTCCCGATCTGCCAGTCAACCAGACTCTTCCCGATCTGCCAGTCAACCAGACTCTTCCAGATCTGCCAGTCAACCAGACTCTTCCAGATCTGCCAGTCAACCAGACTCTTCCAGATCTGCCAGTCAACCAGACTCTTCCAGATCTGCCAGTCAACCAGACTCTTCCAGATCTGCCAGTCAACCAGAATCTTCCAGATCTGCCAGTCAACCAGAATCTTCCAGATCTGCCAGTCAACCAGACTCTTCCAGATCTGCCAGAACTGTCAGTCGGCCAGGATCTGCCAGTCGGCCAAGATCCGCCAGTCAGCCAGGATCCGCCAGTCAGCCAGAATCCACCAGATCTGCAAGTCAGCCAGAATCTTTCAGATCTGCCAGTCAACCAGGCTCTTCCAGATCTGCCAGTCAACCAGACTCTTCCAGATCTGCCAGTCAACCAGACTCTTCCAGATCTGCCAGTCAACCAGAATCTTCCAGATCTGCCAGTCAACCAGACTCTTCCAGATCTGCCAGAACTGTCAGTCGGCCAGGATCTGCCAGTCGGCCAAGATCCGCCAGTCGGCCAGAATCCGCCAGATCCGCCAGTCAGTCAGGATCTGCCTGTCAGCCAGGATCTGCCAGTCAGCCAGGATCTGCTGAGACCACCAGCCAGCCAGGATCTGGTAGATCTATCTACCTGCCTGAGCTTCCTCTCACTCCTGAGCTTCCTCTCACTCCTGAGCTTCCTCTCACTCCTGAGCTTCCTCTCACTCCTGAGCTTCCTCTCACTCCTGAGCTTCCTCTCACTCCGGAGCTGCCTTTCACTCCGGAGCTGCCTTTCACTCCGGAGCTGCCTTTCACTCCGGAGCTGCCTTTCACTCCTGAGCTTCCCCTCAGTCCCGAGCTGCCTCAGTCCCGAGCTGCCCCTCAGTCCCGATCTGCTCCTTAGTCCAGTGGGGTTCTGGGTGAGGACTACTAGGCCATGGTCGGCGGCGAGGGTGGACTATCCAGGGACGCGAGGAGGAGGGACTAAGACAGTGTTTGAGTGGGGTCCGCGTCCCGCGCCGGAGCCGCCACCATGGACAGACGCCCACCCGGACCCTCCCTGTTGTTTTTGAGGTGTGTTCGGGAGTCTGCACCTTGGGGGGGTTGGGGGGTTCTGTCACGCCCTGGTCAAAGTATTTTGTGTTTATCTTTATTTATTGGGTCAGGCCAGGGTGTGGCATGGGGTTTTTTGTATTGTGGTGTGTTTTGTCTTGGGGTTTTGGTATATAGTGGGATTGTAGCTAGTGGGGTGATCTAGCAGAGTCTATGGCTCTCTGGAGTGGTTCTCAATCAGAGTCAGGTGTTTAACGTTGTCTCTGATTGGGAACCATATTTAGGCAGCCATATTCTTTGGTTGTGTTGTGGGTGATTGTCCTTAGTGTCCTGATGTCCTTGTTCTGTGTTAGTTGACACAAGTATAGGCTGTTTTCGGTTTTCGTTACGTTTATTGTTTTTGTAGTGTTTTTGTATTGATTCGTGTTTACATGTGTTTTTCCATTAAACATGGATCGCAATCTACACGCTGTATTTTGGTCCGACTCTCCTTCACCACACCTAGAAAACCGTTACAGAGCGGCGTTGTGGCACTAACTGATGGTTGTATGGGGAAGTTGTTTATGGCTCTATCACTTTCTACGTGCCGAAGAAAATGAAACTAAATTAAATGAAAACATAAACAAAACAAAATATAGTTCTGCCCCCTTAATCGTCTAATTGGACTGTATTCTATCTATGTCCATGGTCTTGGTAAAATAACCCTATCAGGGCATTGTCTAATGTCATATCTAGGGCTTTCCTAATTTGCAGGGTGTTGCTTAGGGTATCATCCTAAGATGATAACTATATGATAAGTATACAGCTGCAAGGCACTAGTTTTGGGCAGTCTACAGGGATGACCTATGAACTTCTGAGAAGAAAACTGGTGAGTGATGTAGCTGTAGAGTTAAAGGCCTCAAAATAAATGTTCAACTTTACTAAGGCTGGTATTTTGCTCGAACCCTTAAGTGATCCTAGCATAAATCCTAATTGGATGTTCCGTTGTGCATGTGAGTTTTTGCTTACGCAAGGACACATGTCAAGGGAAGGAAACCAAGTATCCTGGCAGATTACAACTTGTTCAGAATGAGTCTGACGTTGTCAGGTAATTTTCAAGTCAATGCCTGGAGGTCAGTCAGAATTGGTGTTGAGGGAGTCTGTAGTGGTTTTACTACCAGTCACAGTCTTCCACTATTGTAGTGGCGGTAGGTATGAAGAAGTTTACTTCATAGCTATGTTATCCACGGAGGAGCTAACCTCATGACGGAAGTACTCTTTAAGTATTATACCAGTCGTACGTGGTGTGATTGTGGTTCATGACTCCTAATAACTTTTCTCCTGAATGGAGGGTTCTATTTATTAGTGGCGTGTGTAACCATTGGAAGAGTGCACTGGAGATTCCCTTCCGCGTGTTGCCCTCTGAGTGATTTCTATGTAGCTGTTATCAAAAGCTATTTAACTTGTGAGGTTACTAATCCTCTTACTGAGTGTTGCTGGACTGACTGTGGTATTGGTACTGGTACTCAAGGGGTCCAGTTGTCCTACCGATTTATTCTGAAATGTTATCCTACAGGAATACATGATTAGAGCATTTTACTAGTTGTCTTGTAGTGACTACTACACATGGCAAGGAAGGATTATTGTTGCCATTTGTTTTGGAGACCAGTGTGATACACCTCAGTACTATCTTAGATGTGTTCTAAAATAATCCCCTTCTAAGGGCCTGTCTGCTTCTCACTGTTCTTAAATGGGAGTTTACAACTAGATTTGATTTATGCTCTGGCTGCCTCGTACGGTGTTATCCGTAGTCTCGACCCCCACCGGCCTCGATAAGGCTCATCATGGGTCTGGGCTACTATTCCCCCCCTTTGTGTCTCGGGACCTCCCAACCAGCGGGTGGTGTTGGTATCCGAGGCGCAAATGTAAAGTTCGGACCCTATGTACGAGTTGTCAGTGGCCGCGTTATTAAGAGAGTGTCTGTAACCTTTCAACCAAATCTCCTGGTGTTTGTGCTTCAACACCCTCGGTGGCTGTCGAGGTCTGTCAGTCACCACTGCGTCTGCGTGTGGCAACCTCTTCAGTACCTGCGAACTGAGATGAGTATATCGGTCTGTGATATTGCAGAGTGTTTCACCAGTGGGAGTCATCGGGTCGGTTGCTGGACTGACGCCATTAGTGTCATTGTAAGGGTTGACAGTCCCCCACAAAGCGTAAGGTGTGTCATCGGAAGCAGAGTATACTCTGCGCATCAATGTTTTTCTTGCTGAGACAGCCGCAGTGTTTGCGGAAGTGTCCGAAAGGCAAGAGAAGTTCACCTCAACTATTGTATTGCACGACTGCAAGGAGGAGGGAAGTTGCTCATTCACAGAGACAGCTGGCTCGAAATCATGACATGAATTGTCAATCAGATTGGCTGATGGAATGTGTTGAGATATCGTAATATCTCCTTGGATCGGATTCTGCACCAAGTGTTTTCTAAACGTCTTTTTCCCAAAGGGTGCTTTTGACAGATACCCCTCGTGAATGACTGCGTTTCAGCTAGCGTTAGGGGGAGACAGTGTGGTCGGTGGAGAAGGCACTGTAGCCTGTGACCATACCTGGTTGGTTTTCCAATCCATCAATGGGAGTAACCGATCCATCAAGTCTGCTCCAAGTAGCAGGGGTACAGTTTCGAGGCTGGTAATAACATGCACAGGGTGGACGAGCGATACGTCCTTGAAGTGTAGTTTCAGCATGACTCTCAATGTAAGAGGCGAGGTAGTCTGAGTGACCCCTCAAAGTGTAGTGTTGCATCGTTCCACTTTTAACCAATGTTTAGTTGGCTTCAAAGCCCTTTTTAAATCATCAAACAATGTTTGAAAGATGAGTGATATTGTTGCACCCGAATCAATTAGCGCATGACAAGTTAAGCAGTCCTCCAGGACTGTTTCCAGGGCGTTTCGATTCGTGTTTGGTGGACATATTCCCCACAAAGTGGAGTGGTCTTTCGCAACGACATGATGTGTCAATTCTGTTCAAGGTGGAAGCAAATCGACTTTTCCGATTTTGAGCGGGCTTGGCTTTAACGTCCTTGCTATGGGTGTTAATTCCTGCGGACCTGGTGTCCAGTAATTCCCCGTCTAGTCCTTGTGACTTATCTTTTACACTTTTCTCAAATGTTTCTCGCTTTAGTTCTTCACGTAGTGGAACTTCTGGAGAACATTGGTCTACGTTTTGATTGTCCTTTGTGTGGGTTGGGTGCAGGAACGTAGTGAACAGGTCGATTGTAGTAGTAGTCGTTTTGACGGCGACGTACTTTATAGTTATTTTGACCACGGAGGTTATTGGAATCATGGTTTCGTGGTAGAAACTGTTGTTGTGCGTCATCTCTTCACGCTCCAATACCTGATAATGCACCCTCTAACTGGAGTGAGTGGTTATGATCAGTATATATGATTACTGGTAGGGCACTGGAACCAATATAAACGTCAAAGTGTTGTAGAGATAACAACAAAGCAAGAGCTTCTTGTTCAATTGTCGCATAGTTTTTTTGACAGTTTTAAAATTTATGTGAAAAATAAGTTTAAACGGTTGTTCAAAATCTGGAGCAATAAGTACAGGGGTATTACATAAGAGTGCTTTAGTAGATTCAAAAGCTATCTTACAATCATGGGACCACTCATAAACTCTAGCTGGACTGAGCAAATTGGATAATGGAGCAACTACTGCAGAGAAATTTTGACAGAAACTACAGTAGTAGCCAACCATCCCTAAAAAGCTGAGTAGCTCTCGTCTGGTGGTAGCTGCGGGGAATACAGTTATAGCCAAAACCTTGGCATCAACAGGGCGCACCTGTCCATGGCCGACCTCTTTACCAAGATAGGTAACAGTATCCTTCCCAAACTCGCACTTTGCCAAGTTAAGGGTTAGAGAAGCAGCTGCCAAACGTTCACATACCACCCTTAGAGATTGATTTTGACTACTCAGACGAATGAATTACTAGATCATCAAGGTATGCCCTACAATTGGGAACACCAGCTAATACGGAGTTAACCTCTTGCTCCTACCTGACATGCAGGCGTCCCATCTAGACATCTGGAAATGCAAATGCGCTACGCTAAATGCTAATAGTACTAGTTAAAACTCAAACGTTCATTAAAATACACATGCAGGGTATTGAATTAAAGCTACACTCGTTGTGAATCCAGGCAACAAGTCAGATTCTTAAAATGCTTTTTGGCGAAAGCATGAAAAGCTATTATCTGATAGCATGTAACACCCCAAAAGACCCGCAGGGGACGTAAACAAAATAATTAGCATAGTCGTCGCTACACAAACCGCACAAATAAAATATAAAACATTCATTACCTTTGACCATCTTCTTTGTTGGCACTCCTAGATGTCCCATAATCACTATTGGGTCTTTTTTGCGATTAAATCGGTCCATCTATAGCCTAGCTATCGATCTATGAAGACTTATAACGTTACGTCTTATAACGTAACGTCATTTTTTTTTAATTAAAAAAGTCGACGATAAACTTTCACAAAACACTTCGAAATACTTTTGTAATGCAACTTTAGGTATTAGTACACGTTAATAAGCGACCAAATTGATCACGAGGCGATGTATATTCTTTAGCTGTCCGTCTGGAAATAATGTCCGGGTAAATCTCAACCAAAATATCCGGTCGGAGACTTGAACAAATGGCTTGTCTCTTCTTCGTTTGACCAAGAAACAAAGCCTAGGCAAATGACAAGACTGTTGACATCGTGTGGAAGCTGTAGGTATTGCAACCTCAGCCCCATTTATTGTGGTTCGCCTTTATCAATGGGTTGAAGTGGCGGATGGATATATATTTCCATTTACAGTGATCAAATTTTCCTGCGCTTTTCGATGAAACGCACGTTCTGTTATAGTCACAGCCGTGATTTAACCAGTTTTATAAACGTCTGAGTGTTTTCTATCCACACATACTAATCATATACATATACTATATTCCTGGCATGAGCAGCAGGGCGCTGAAATGTTGCTCGATTTTTAACAGAATGTTCGAAAAAGTAGGGGGTAGGAGTAACAGGTTAACCAGTCGTTGGAAAGTGGCTGGTGCATTCCGCATCCCAAAAGCCATGACTGAGTACTGTAGGAAGTTGTCTGGGGCACAAAGGCAGAAATCTCAGAAGCACGTGAGGTTAACGGAACCTGCCAGTAACCTTTTAAGAGGTCCAACTTAGTTACATACTTAGCAGCACCAACAGTGTCGATGCAGTCGTCCAGTCTGGGTAACGGGTACGAATCTGGCATTGTGACAGAATTTACCTTTCGATAATCTGTACATAACCTGGATGTACCATCAGGTTTAGGAACCAGAATGCAAGGAGAACTCCAAGGGCTAGAACTTGGCATAGCCAGGTCATTCTCTAACAAATATTTCATTTCATCCCTCATTATCTTCCTCTTAGAAGCATTGACACAATATGGGTGTTGCTTGAAAGGTGTAGCATTTCCGACATTAATGTCATGTTTCAACACGATTGTGCGAGTAGGAACGTCATTAAAGAGACATGGAAAACTGTAGTAGCCTCACAATATCGCCGGTCTGTCCGTCCGTTAAATGAACCAGACCTGATTGGATAGACAGCAGTACTTCTGAGTTGGGCAATCTAACACACTGCTTCTTAGTATTGCGCAACTCCAATCCATCTCCATCAACTTCATCAATATGACCGTCCACTATCATAGCAGTAGTAGCAGAGGAGACAGTAGTACTTGCCACTGTTTTTGAACTATCTAACTGGGTGATGGGTCAGGTATGATATGCTTTCAACATGTTAGTGTGGCACACACGAGATTGCCGTTTTCTATCAGGAGTTTGAAGCACATGATCAGTGTCACTTAATTTATTTTCAATGAAATAAGGACCAGAGAAACGAGCAGACAGTGAAGATCCTTGAACAGGCAATAACACCAGTACTTGGTCACCTGGCTGTAGTGGACGAGAAACAGCCTGGTTATCATAGTGTCTTTTCATGCTCCTCTGTGAGGAAGACAGAGCTTCCTTTGCAAGAGCACAGGCTTGGTGTAGGCGCTCACGAAAGTGACGAACATAGTTCAACACATTCTCATCTCCTGTACACAGCTCTTGGGACAAAAGCTGTTCTTTAAGGACTTTCATTGGACCTCTCACTGTGTGACCAACACTAGTTCAGCGGGGCTGAAACCTAGGGACCCTTGCACAGTTTCACAAGCAGCAAACAAAACTAGAGGAACTCCCTCATCCCAATCTTTCTCAGAGTCCAAACAATATTTACATAGCATAGACTTCCGTGTCTGATGCCATCGTTCAAGCGCACCCTGAGACTCTGGGTGATATGCGCTTGCCACACGGTGTGTAATTGACAAGGATTTTAACACCTGTTTGTAGAGTTTGGATAGGAAATTGGTATGTTGATCACTTTGTACAACCTTGGGTAACCCGAATGTCGTGAAGAATTGAAGTAAGGCCTTACTCACTACCGGAGCAGTAATCCTTCGCAGAGGAATGGCCTCGGGGTATCTTGTTGCCATACACATAATTGTTAACAGAAACTGGTTACCCGATTTTGTTTTCGGTAACGGTCCAACATATTCAACCACCACATGTTCGAATGGTTCACCTATGACAGGTGAAGACTGCCAGGCCAAAAGGGATTCATAACAGCAGCATTCCTCCTCCAAACACGGCGAGTTGAGTTGATACCAAAGAGCTCCATTTTGGTCTCATCTGACCACAACACTTTCACCCAGTTGTCCTCTGAATCATTCAGGTGTTCATTGGCAAACTTCAGACGGGTATGTACAGTGGGGAGTACAAGTATTTGATACAGTGCTGATTTTGCATGTTTTCCTACTTACAAAGCATGTAGAGGTCTGTAATGTTTTTATCATAGGTACACTTCAACCGTGAGAGAGGGAATCTAAAACAAAAATCCAGAAAATCACATTGTATGATTTTAAAGTAATTAATTAGCATTTTATTGCATGACATAAGTATTTGATACATCAGAAAAGCAGAACCTAATATTTGCTACAGAAAGCTTTGTTTGCAATTACAGAGATCGTACGTTTCCTGTAGTTCTTGACCAGGTTTGCACGCACTGCAGCAGGGATTTTGGCCCACTCCTCCACACCCTTCAGGTTTCGGGGCTGTCGCTGGACAAAACGGACTTTCAGCTCCCTCCAAAGATTTTCTATTGGGTTCAGGTCTGGAGACTGGCTAGGACACTCCAGGACCTTGAGATGCTTCTTACAGAGCCACTCCTTAGTTTCCCTGGCTGTGTGTTTCGGGTCGTTGTCATGCTGGAAGACCCAGCCACGATCCATCTTCAATGCTCTTACTGAGGGAAGGAGGTTGTTGGCCAAGATCTCGCGATACATGGCCCCATCCATCCTCCCCTCAATACGGTGCAGTCGTCCTGTCCCCTTTGCAGAAAAGCATCCCCAAAGAATGATGTTTCCACCTCCATGCTTCATGGTTAGGATGGTGTTCTTGGGGTTGTACTCATCCTTCTTCTTCCTCCAAACACGGCGAGTGGAGTTTAGATGATCAAAAAGCTCTATTTTTGTCTCATCAGACCACATGACCTTCTCCCATTCCTCCTCTGGATCATCCAGATGGTCATTGGCAAACTTCAGATGGGCCTGGACATGTGCTGGCTTGAGCAGGGGGACCTTAAGTGTGCTGCAGTATTTTAATCCATGACGGCGTAGTGTGTTACTAATGGTTTTCTTTGAGACTGTGGTCCCAGCTCTCTTCAGGTCATTGACCAGGTCCTGCCGTGTAGTTCTGGGCTGATCCCTCACCTTCCTCATGATCATTGATGCCCCACAAGGTGAGATCTTGCATGGTGCCCCAGAACGAGGGTGATTGACCGTCATCTTGAACTTCTTCCATTTTCTAATAATTGTACCAACAGTTGTTGCCTTCTCACCAAGCTGCTTGCCTATTGTCCTGTAGCCCAATCCAGCCTTGTGCAGCTCTACAATTTTATCACTGATGTCCTTACACAGCTCTCTGGTCTTGGCCATTGTGGAGAGGTTGGAGTCTGTTTGATTGAGTGTGTGGACATGCAGTTAATACAGGTAATGAGTGGAGAACAGGAGGGCTTCTTAAAGAAAAACTAACAGGTCTGTGAGAGCCGGAATTCTTACTGGTTGGTAGGTGATCAAATACTTATGTCATGTAAATACAATGCAAATTAATTACTTAAAAATCATAAAATGTGATTTTCTGGATTTTTGTTTTAGATTCCGTCTCTCACAGTTGAAGTGTACCTATGATAAAAAATAACAGACCTCTACATGCTTTGTAAGCAGGAAAACATGCAAAATCGGCAGTGTATCAAATACTCCCCACTGTATATGTACTTTCTTGAGCAGGGGGACCTTGTGGGCGCTGCAGGATGTCAGTACTTAATGGCGTAGTGTGTTACAAATTGTTTTCTTGGTGACTATGGTCCCAGCTGCCTTGAGATCATTGACAAGATCCTCCCGTGTAGTTCTGGGCCGATTCCTCACCGTTCTCATGATCATTGCAACTCCACGAGGTGAGATCTTGTATGTGGGTGTAGAAAGATAATGAAGAGGAGCATTAACCTATTTTAGAGCCCCTCCCCTCCAGGGAGAGCCCCTCCGGAGCTCTAGTATCTGGGGGAGACTAGAACTGTCAGCTGAGTGGTTATAAACTGTGGTGAGACTCATGAGAAAATCCCTATGTTGGTGTGTATGTGCGTAGGTTAGAATGTTTTAAGAGGAAAGTATTTGTGTATGCACGGCAGAGCTCTCGCTAATAAACTTGGATCTGATCAATTGTGAGCTGGGAATTATGTCTGTTTTATTTAAGACCAGAACTTTACAACCTCTGGTTATCAGACAGATAAAGATAATTGGAGTTTATGAACATTGATTACAAAATTACTGAACAACATCTTAAGCCATTCTCTCATGCGAAATGCAGGAGAAAAATTCCCAGGGTTAGAAAGAAAAAGGGTGTTGAGGCAGCTGTTTGTGAAAATCTTCACCGCTGAATTGTACGGTTGGAAAATGTAACATATGTCCTTCACTCATATCCATCACACCATTAAAACAATAAGGTGCATCACAAATAATGGCATTGATGGTTTTGTCATTGGGACCCAGACATGAAGGACACAATACACCTAGAATTAGTCTAGGAGACATATTTCTGTAGTTTTCTGTGGTTTATCTCTTGAGGTTCCTTGTCGCTCGTAGTGTTCACAGGACAAGTCTAACACTTACTTATACTCAGGCAGACTTAGCCCGGAAATTACTTTTTCATAAACATGGGGTCACAAGATATACAGCAGCTCCACAAGTTCACTAAATAAAAACAAACTGTTTCACATTTTTCACAACTTCTTTCACACAATATCTTTCAGTTCAACAAGGTCACCACACATTAATCATTAGACCATTACTTTTTATTGCAAACATTTGCTTTACTTTAAGAAACAGCTGCACTATCATGTTACATACAGTAAGCACAACATAAATAGCATGAGGACATCCGGACAGGATGTCCTTAAAAGGACATAAACACAGGACACCGAAACAGCTCAGCAATCCCTTTTTTACACATACCGTCTACTATATTCTCTCTCACCTGTATTTGGGGTGTTTCTCCATGATCCTCTCAAGCTCTGTCAGGTTGGATGGGGAGCATCGCTGCACTGCACTTTTACTGAGAAGGGGCTTCCGTGTGGCCACTCTAACATAAAGGTCTGATTGGTTGAGTGTTGCAGAGATGGTTGTCCTTCTGGAAGGTTCTCTCATCACCACAGAGGACCTCTGGAGCTCTGTCAGAATGACCATCGGGTTCTTGATCACCACCCTGACCAAGGCCCTTCTCCCCTGATTGCTCAGTTTGGCCTGGCTGCCAGCTCTAGGAAGAGTCTTGGTGGTTCCAAACTTCTTTCATTTAAGAATGATGGAGGCCACTGTGTTCTTGGGGACCTTCAATGCTGCAGAAATGTTTTGGTACCCTTCCCCAGATCTGTACCTTGACACAATCCTGTCTCAGAGCTCTATAGACAATTCCTTCGACCTCATGGCTTGGTTTTTGCTTTGACATGTACTGTCAACTGTGGGACCTTATATAGACAGGTATCTGCCTTTCTAAATCATGTTCAATAATTTTAATTTACCACAGGTGCACTCCAATCAAGTTCTAGAAATACCTCAAGGATGATCAATGGAAACAGCATGCATCTGAGCTCAATTTCGAGTCTCATAGCAAAGTGTCTGAATACGCATTTCTGTTTTTAAGTTTTAATACATTTGCAGAAATAAAACATGAACTGTTTTTGCTTTTTCATGATGGGGTAATGTGTGTAGATTGATACGGATATTTTATTTATTTAAACCATTTTATAATAAATATGTAACGTCATTTTTGTTAGAAAAAGTGAAGGGTTCTGAATACTTTCCGAATGCACTTTACCTGCTGAATATCACTGGCATGACACCAGAATGAGTTGATGACAACATCATGCTCTGGGCACTGGATTCATGATGTGAATATTACCCATGTCTGTCCTGTCCTGTCCTGTCCTGTCCTGTCCTGTCCTGTCCTGTCCTGTCCTGTCCTGTCCTGTCCTGTCCTGTCCTGTCCTGTCTGTCTGTCTGTCTGTCTGTCTGTCTGTCTGTCTGTCTGTCTGTCTGTCTGTCTGTCTGTCTGTCTGTCTGTCTGTCTGTCTGTCTGTCTGTCTGTCTGTCTGTCTGTCTGTCTGTCTGTCTGTCTGTCTGTCTGTCTGTCTGTCTGTCTGTCTGTCTGTCTGTCTGTCTGTCTGTCTGTCTGTCTGTCCTGTCCTGTCCTGTCCTGTCCTGTCCTGTCCTGTCCTGTCCTGTCTGTCATCTGCAGCAGGTACTTATCACATGGCTGGGGGCTTCAGACCTCACTGCACCTGGCTTGGTTTGAGAGAAACTTGACGGCTCATTGAGAACCACTAAACCACTTTCCACTGAGCAACAGAGTATTATGGCGTCTTATCCGTGCCATAGATTATAGTGTGTAGAGATGGGAGAGAGACAGAATTTATTTAATTAAAAAAATATATATTTCACCTTTATTTAACCAGGTAGGCTAGTTGAGAACAAGTTCTCATTTACAACTGCGACCTGGCCAAGATAAAGCATAGCAGTGTGAACAGACAACAACACAGAGTTACACACGGAGTAAACAATAAACAAGTCATTAACACAGTAGGAAAAAAGAGTGGTTTTGGTTTTACTAGCGTTTAAGAGCAGTTGGAGGCCACGGAAGGAGTGTTGTATGGCATTGAAGCTTGTTTGGAGGTTAGATAGCAGTGTCCATGGAAGGGCCAGAAGTATACAGAATGGTGTTGTCTGCCTAGAGGTGGATCAGGGAATCGCCCGCAGCTAGAGCAACATCATTGATATATACAGAGAAACGATTCGGCCCGAGAAGAGACTAGAGACTGCCAGAGGACCGGACAACATGCCCTCAGATTTGACACACTGTGAACCAGGCAAGGCAGTCATTAGAAAAACCGAGGCTACTGAGTCTGCCGATAAGAATATGGTGATTCACAAAGTCGAAAGCCTTGGCCAGGTCAATGAAGACGGCTGCACAGTACTGTCTTTTATCGATGGCGGTTATGATATCGTTTAGTACCTTGAGCGTGGCTGAGGTGCACCCGTGACCGGCTCGGAAACCAGAGCGCACAGCGGAGAAGGTACGGTAGGATTCGAGATGGTCAGTAACCTGTTTGTTGACTTGGCTTTCGAAGACCTTAGATAGGCAGGGCAGGATGGATATAGGTCTGTAACAGTTTGGGTCCAGGGCGTCTCCCCCTTTGAAGAGGTTTTGACCTATCCTGTGACCTCAAATTGTTGTAACTAGAGGAGGAGACAAGGGGAGAAAGAATAAGAATAAGACTGTAACGCAACAATATATGTGGAAAAAGTCAAGGGTTCGATTACTTTCTGAAAGTACTGTATATCAATAAAAATGAAGCTGATTCATGTTTTCGACTGGCTGAGAAAAGATGCCTGTTCATTACTATGGGACAGCTGGAGATCAAATTTGAATATTGAAACAATGTTGAAAATGTCAGAGAGACAGACAAGAAGGTTTATACAAATCTCCACTGTTGAAAACTAAATGTTAGTCTAAAAGAAATAGTGTCTAGGTGGTTTTTATAGTGGAGATCAAGGTAATAAATTGACTGGCTGGGCTGATGAGACAGTGGATTGGCAGTCAGATGGAAAATCGGCATTTTAAAGTCCTAGATTTAGCCGGTGGTAATTTGTGGAATAGACACTGGCTGGAATGCAGTTTTAACCAATAAACATTCCGGATTAGACCCACCCATTGTATAAAGTGGGCTAGTACAGTAGGCTAGGGTGAGTACTAAGCAATAGCATGTGATGGAGTTTCATACATTGTGATTGGAGGATAGATGTGAGGGTTATTGAATCAGGATCAAATCGTCTGTTCTCTATTCTGTTTAATATGACAATGAGTGGTCTGATAACTTGGACATGCAGGGTTGTACCTAAATATTCCTCTCACGCTACAGTAGCTTCATAGGTGTGGCCACATCACTCATGGAGTCCCTGTTTTGGGGAGGGAGGGGTGTATGACTTTTAATCATGGCAGACCATGTTGAACCGAACCTTGCTTTCACTTTGCTGTGGCACAAAAGGTTGTCCCACAGTAGATGCTTATCATTCACTTATCTAACACAGAGGTAGAACATACAGTGCAGCCCTACAGACTACTACAGATCATCGGTTGAATTACACAAGAAGCCTCACAACATCACAACAAAGAGAAAGAGCTTAAAGTAAGTTCATATTTGTCATAAGGCCAATGTTGTAAGGAGTGATATTCACAACCTGGTCTCAGAGCATTTTGTGTTATTCTGTATTTATATCTGAGACATGCCATTTAGCATGATATGTTATGTTTCATGCGGTATGTATTCAATTGTGGATGTCCATCACCCATTTTGTATGGTATGTTACAAATTACAATTTGTGTTATAAGTTGTGATTTTGCAAACTGTACAATATGTTACGAACCTGCAAAACTTACTATATGTTACAAATTTGCAAAACGTATGATATGCTACAAATTCTATATAGTTCGCTAATGTTAACTATCTGGCTGATGTTAGCTAGACTAGGGTTTAGGGTTAGGGATCAAGGTTAGGGTTTGTCACGACTTCTACCAAAGTCGTTGCCTCTCCTTGTTCGGGCGGTGCTCGGCGGTCGACGTCACCGGTCTTCTAGCTATCATTGATCCATTTTTCATTTTCCATTGGTTTTGTCTTGTCTTCCCAAATACCTGTTTTCAATCCCATTCATTACCTGTTGTGTATTTAACCCTCTGTTTCCCCTCATGTCTTTGTCAGAGAATGTTTTATGTCAAGTGTTGTTTTATGTTGTATAGGTGCGTGACGGGTTCTTGTACCCATGTTCGTTTATGTATGTACATATTTAGTGTTTGGAGCATGTGAAGTGGACTTATATTAAAAGACTCAATTTACACTCCGTTTAACTCTCCTGTCACCAATACACACGACTTTGACAGGGTTAAGTTCATGAGTTAGGTTAAAGGGTTAAAGTTAGTGTTTGGGGAAGGGTTAGCTAACATGCTAAGTAGTTGCAAAGTAGCTAAAAAGTAGTAAGTAGTTGAAAAGTTGCTAATTAGCTAAAACGCTAAAGTTGTATGTAATGAGGTTTGAACTCACATCCTTTGGGTTTCTAGACGGTCATGTTATATGCCTACCCATCCACCTCGACCAACCACTCTACTTTTGTTATTGCCCTAAGTAACCATCTATCTTATGTAACCATACAAAACGTAGCATATCATACTAATACATATCAGTGTTGCGGATTTACATTCTAGTGTTCCGGATTTACATTTACTGTGTTACGGCTAGTCTATGAGACCAGGCTGGTGTTCAAGGTGGGTACACAATTAAATAATTTAATTGTGATTAATTGTCAGAAATCATGAATTGATTGTGGGCAAAAGTTGTCTTGATCTTAATGTTTTGCCAAGAGAAATTGGAATTCAATTCAATAGTTTTGAATTTGTATTCCCCAAATTGAATTGAGTGCATACTTGCACTTTATGATTTAAATATTTAATCCATAGGCCTATTGCATTCAGGTTAAAATGTATATTTCAATGTCTTAAAATAGCCTATTTTAATGTATTACATTTATGGGAATCTATTGAAATATGACAGTATTGGTATATTACATTTAAATAGTCATGTTATGGCTTTATTATTATTATTGTGTTCGTTATTATTATTATTATTATTATTATTATTATTATTATTATTATTATTATTATTATTATTATGTCTGTTATTATTAATATCATCATCATTCATAATAATATTGTATTATTATAATAAATATCATCATGTTGGGTGCACATGTCTCTAGGTGGAAATGTGAGAGGTTCTAAGGTCTGGGTTGAAAAGCAGTTTGAAGTGGGTGCAGACAACTGGACAGTTTTCAAAATGTTTATGGTTTCCATTGTACTCTACTGATTTAGCAGGTTTCAGCACATTCATAATCTCTCTTCTTTATTTCCTTATTAAATCCATATCAAACAATAAGAATAGGCCTTTTATGCAGA
>NW_025747281.1:0-40000 GCF_021184085.1 Oncorhynchus gorbuscha
AGAGAGGAGGAACAGAAGATGGGTAGAGGAGAGGAGGAGAGAGGAGGAACAGAAGATGGGTAGAGGAGAAGAGGAGAGAGGGAGGAACAGAAGACGGGTAGAGGAGAGGAGGAGAGAGGAGGAACAGAAGACGGAAAGAGGAGAGGAGGAGGAGAGGAGGAACAGAAGATGGGTAGAGGAGAGGAGGAGAGAGGAGGAGAGAGGAGGAACAGAAGACGGGTAGAGGAGAAGAGGGAGAGGAGGAACAGAAGACGGGTGGAGGAGAGGAGGAGAGAGGAGGAGGGAGGAACAGAAGACGGGTAGAGGAGAGGAGGAGAGAGGAGGAGAGAGGAGGAACAGAAGATGGGTAGAGGAGAAGAGGGAGGGAGGAACAGAAGATGGAAAGAGGAGAGGAGGAGAGAGAGGAGGAACAGAAGACGGGCAGAGGGGAGAGAAGAGGAGAGAGGAGGAACAGAAGACGGGTAGAGGAGAGGAGGAGAGAGGAGGAACAGAAGACGGGTAGAGGAGAGGAGGAGAGAGGAGGAGAGAGGAGGAACAGAAGACGGGTAGAGGAGAGGAGGAACAGAAGACGGGTAGAGGAGAGGAGGAGAGAGGAGGAACACAAGACAGGTAGAGGAGAGGAGGAGAGAGGAGGATCAGAAGACGAGTAGAGGAGAGGAGGAGAGAGGAGGAACAGAAGACGGGTAGAGGAGAGGAGGAGAGAGGAGGAACAGAAGACAGGTAGAGGAGAGGAGGAGAGAGGAGGAACAGAAGACGTGTAGAGGAGAGGAGGAGAGAGGAGGAACAGAAGACAGGTAGAGGAGAGGAGGAGGAGAGGAGGAACAGAAGACAGGTAGAGGGGAGGAGGAGGAGAGGAGGAACAGAAGAGAGGTAGAGGAGAGGAGGAGAGAGGAGGAACAGAAGACGGGTAGAGGAGAGGAGGAGAGAGGAGGAACAGAAGACGGGTAGAGGAGAGGAGGAGGAGAGGAGGAACAGAAGACAGGTAGAGGAGAGGAGGAGAGGAGGAACAGAAGACAGGTAGAGGAGAGGAGGAGAGAGGAGGAACAGAAGACGGGTAGAGGAGAGGAGGAACAGAAGACGGGTAGAGGAGAGGAGGAACAGAAGATGGGTAGAGGAGAGGAGGAGAGGAGGAACAGAAGACGGGTAGAGGAGAGGAGGAACAGAAGACGGGTAGAGGAGAGGAGGAACAGAAGACGGGTAGAGGAGAGGAGGAACAGAAGACAGGTAGAGGAGAGGAGGAACAGAAGACGGGTAGAGGAGAGGAGGAGAGAGGAGGAACAGAAGACAGGTAGAGGAGAGGAGGAGAGAGGAGGAACAGAAGACGGGTAGAGGAGAGGAGGAGAGGAGGAGGAACAGAAGACGGGTAGAGGAGAGAAGGAACAGAAGACGGGTAGAGGAGAGGAGGAACAGAAGACAGGTAGAGGAGAGGAGGATGGGAGGAGGAACAGAAGACAGGTAGAGGAGAGGAGGAACAGAAGACAGGTAGAGGAGAGGAGGAGGAGAGGAACAGAAGACAGGTAGAGGAGAGGAGGATGGGAGGAGGAACAGAAGACAGGTAGAGGAGAGGAGGATGGGAGGACGAACAGAAGACAGGTAGAGAAGAGGAGGAACAGAAGACGGGTAGAGGAGAGGAGGAACAGAAGACAGGTAGAAGAGAGGAGGATGGGAGGAGGAACAGAAGACAGGTAGAGGAGAGGAGGAACAGAAGACAGGTAGAGGAGAGGAGGAGGAGAGAAACAGAAGACGGGTAGAGGAGAGGAGGAGGAGAGGAACAGAAGACGGGTAGAGGAGAGGAGGAGGAGAGGAACAGAAGACGGGTAGAGGAGAGGAGGATGGGAGGAGGAACAGAAGACAGGTAGAGGAGAGGAGGAACAGAAGACGGGTAGAGGAGAGGAGGATGGGAGGAGGAACAGAAGACAGGTAGAGGAGAGGAGGATGGGAGGAGGAACAGAAGACAGGTAGAGGAGAGGAGGAACAGAAGACGGGTAGAGGAGAGGAGGATGGGAGGAGGAACAGAAGACGGGTAGAGGAGAGGAGGATGGGAGGAGGAACAGAAGACGGGTAGAGGAGCGGAGGAGGAGAGGAACAGAAGACAGGTAGAGGAGCGGAGGAGAAGAGGAACAGAAGACAGGTAGAGGAGAGGAGGATGGGAGGAGGAACAGAAGACGGGTAGAGGAGAGGAGGATGGGAGGAGGAAGGGTCCATCAATGCTTGTGTCTGAACATCGCCTCCACTGCAAAACACAAACATGAGGTCAGACGTTAATAAACACTTTATAACCGAACAATAACAGCAATATATGTTTATAAATCCTTTATAAATAGTAAAACATGGTCCTCTCTTACTGGAGTCCTCGGTATGCTTATAAACACACATAGATGTTAATACCCTTAACCCTTAATAAGAGGTTGTAATCTCTTACTGGAGTACTCCTGAGGGGACATCTGGATGCTGATGACATCATTGAAGTGTTTCAGCCAATCCTGTTGCTCAACTTCCGTCTCGCAGGTAAACAGGAAGCTGCGCTCGGGTGTTACTATGGTGATGCCGTGTTGCCAGGCGCCATTGCAGTGGGTTCCAGCTGGGAGGCCGGGGCTAGCTCTGTAACCATGGTCCTGGTGCCCTAGGAATGCCTCACCCTTGGCAAAGGCATCCTGGCAAGGTAGGGGAGGTAGAGGGGGTGAGTTGAGAGTGAGGTAGGTGAGGGAGGGTGAGGTAGAGGAGGTGAGAGTGAGGTAGAGGGGGTGAGGTGAGAGTGAGATAGAGGGGGTGAGGTGAGAGTGAGGTAGGGGAGGGAGGGTGAGGTGAGAGTGAGGTAGGGGAGGGAGGGTGAGGTAGACAGGGTGAGGATGAGGTAAAGGGGGTGTGATGAGAGGGGTGAGGTTAGAGAACAGGCACCAACTATGCCATGACTATTTACAGTCGACACACAACTTAACCTGCCACGTTACGTTCTGTACAGTACATCCATACTGTTACATTCATGTAAAACCTTTACAGCATTTATCCTCTAACACTGCTCATGTATTTATATTCTGCTGGTCAAAGCCTGTCTCTGGCTGGCTGCATTGGCTGGCTACACAACTTGTGTCTTCAAACTCTTTATTTCCATACGGGCTCCACACCTCAGTAAAGCCTGTGTATGGTTCTCTGTAACAGCCCCAGTGTGAAACCTTGATGAAGGCAGCTGTCCTAACGTTGCTGTATTCAACATATTGCATCTGAGCCTGTAGTGTGAGGCTCCCCTTGTCTTTTCTAAAGTGAACTAGTGAGCTATTTCATGTGGCCAGGTCTGGCCCTCCCTAGTATGCTCCCCTGTGCTTTCCACTTTCCCATTGTTGTGTGTGATGATTCAAACCAGGCACGCTAAGTAGAGCACGACATCACCCTCATACACACTCTACAGAATCTCCATAGTGTTACATCTAGCCAATATTAGTTTAGGTGTTGATGTGAGGTGAGTTGAGAGAGGGTGCTAGTGAGTTCTCTGCCTCTTGTGTGTGTGTGTGTGTGTGTGTGTGTGTGTGTGTGTGTGTGTGTGTGTGTGTGTGTGTGTGTGTGTGTGTGTGTGTGTGTGTGTGTGTGTGTGTGTGTGTGTGTGTGTGTGTGTGTGTGTGTGTGTGTGTGGTTTGATGGTCTTCTAATAGAAGTATCAGATTACTGTCTAGCGAGTCTCCTCTACATAGCAGCTCTTTGTTAAAACTAACAGAGAACATGTTGTACTAACCTGATACAGCAAGAGGAAACTTCATCCGTCATTATGAAGTCCTTTCAAACCTTTTGATATCAATCACATTCATATAAAATATGAGGTCCTCTCTAGTAATTGACCTATAAGAGCCTATCTGGGAGAAGTGTGTTTGTGTGCCTGTGTGTGTGTGCCTGTGTGTGTGTGTGTTTGTGTGCCTGTGTGTGTGTGTGTGCCTGTGTGCGTGTGTGTGTGCCTGTGTGTGTGAGTGTGTGCCTGTGTGTGTGTGTGTGCCTGTGTGTGTGCCTGTGTGTGCCTGTGTGTGTGTGTGTGTGTGTGTGTGTGTGTGTGTGTGTGTGTGTGTGTGTGTGTGTGTGTGTGTGTGTGTGTGTGTGTGTGTGTGTGTGTGTGTGTGTGTGTGTGTGTGTGTGTGTGTGTGTGTGTGTGTGTGTGTGTGTGTGTGTGTGTGTGTGTGTGTGTGTGTGTGTGTGTGTGTGAAACCACTCTTACCAGGGGATCTTTGTAGTACATGAGACGTCTGTGGTCCAGGGTGAACCAACGCTTCTTAAACCCTTCTGTATGCTGCAGAGAGAGAGAGAGAGACAGTCAGTATATGTCTGCTCCTCCCCCACTGAGAGATCGTTGTCCTCTGTTTGGCATCAAGGACACACAGCAGGTGTATAGATGGATAAGCTACCACATAGCAACTACAGAAGGATAAGACACCACCAGGACTTCTAATAGCAACTACAGAAGGGTAAGACACCACCAGGACTTCTAATGGCAGCTACAGAAGGATAAGACACCACCAGGACTTCTAATGGCAACTACAGAAGGATAAGACACCACCAGGACTTCTAATGGCAACTACAGAAGGATAAGACACCCCCGGGACTTCTAATGGCAACTACAGAAGGATAAGACACCACCAGGACTTCTAATGGCAGCTACAGAAGGATAAGACACCACCAGGACTTCTAATGGCAACTACAGAAGGATAAGACACCACCGGGACTTCTAATGGCAACTACAGAAGGATAAGACACCACCAGGACTTATAATGGCAACTACAGAAGGATAAGACACCCCCAGGACTTCTAATAGCAGCTACAGAAGGATAAGACACCACCAGGACCTCTAATGGCAGCTACAGAAGGATAAGACACCCCCGGGAATTCTAATGGCAACTACAGAAGGATAAGACACCCCTGGGACTTCTAATGGCAACTACAGAAGGGTAAGACACCACCATGACTTCTAATGGCAGCTACAGAAGGATAAGACACCACCAGGACTTCTAATGGCAACTACAGAAGGATAAGACACCACCAGGACTTCTAATGGCAACTACAGAAGGGTAAGACACCACCAGGACTTCTAATGGCAGCTACAGAAGGATAAGACACCACCAGGACTTCTAATGGCAGCTACAGAAGGATAAGACACCCCCATGACTTCTAATGGCAGCTACAGAAGGATAAGACACCACCAGGACCTCTAATGGCAGCTACAGAAGGATAAGACACCCCCGGGACTTCTAATGGCAACTACAGAAGGATAAGACACCCCTGGGACTTCTAATGGCAACTACAGAAGGGTAAGACACCACCAGGACTTCTAATGGCAGCTACAGAAGGATAAGACACCCCCGGGACTTCTAATGGCAACTACAGAAGGATAAGACACCTCTGGGACTTCTAATGGCAACTACAGAAGGGTAAGACACCACCAGGACTTCTAATGGCAGCTACAGAAGGATAAGACACCACCAGGACTTCTAATGGCAACTACAGAAGGATAAGACACCACCGGGACTTCTAATGGCAACTACAGAAGGATAAGACACCACCAGGACTTATAATGGCAACTACAGAAGGATAAGACACCACCAGGACTTCTAATGGCAGCTACAGAAGGATAAGACACCCCCGGGACTTCTAATGGCAACTACAGAAGGATAAGACACCTCTGGGACTTCTAATGGCAACTACAGAAGGGTAAGACACCACCAGGACTTCTAATGGCAGCTACAGAAGGATAAGACACCACCAGGACTTCTAATGGCAGCTACAGAAGGATAAGACACCACCAGGACTTCTAATGGCAGCTATAGAAGGATAAGACACCACCAGGACTTCTAATGGCAGCTACAGAAGGATAAGACACCACCAGGACTTCTAATGGCAGCTGCAGAAGGATAAGACACCACCAGGACTAAATGTATATATTTTTGTCATTTAGCAGATACTCTTATCCAGAGCAACTTACAGGAACAATTACGGTTAAGTGTCTTGCTCAAGGGCACATCAGTAGATTTTTCAGCTAGTCGGCCTGGGGATTTGAACCAACAACATTTTGATTACTAGCCCAACGCTCTAAACGCTAGGCTATCTGCTGCACCAGGACCTCATATAGCAACAACAGAGGGACCAAGGCCCATATCCACAAAGCATCTCAGAGTAGGTATGCTGATCTACGATCAGCCCTCCCTGTTATTCAAGGCACAACTGGTCTTAGAACAGCACTTCTACTCTGAGACACTTTGTGGACACTTCTACTCTGAGACACTTTGTGGACACTTCTACTCTGAGACACTTTGTGGACACTTCTACTCTGAGACACTTTGTGGACACTTCTACTCTGAGACACTTTGTGGACACTCCTACTCTGAGACACTTTGTGGACACTTCTACTCTGAGACGCTTTGTGGACACTCCTACTCTGAGACACTTTATGGACACAGGCCCCAGATCAGTCACAATTATCAACTCGCACAGCAGATAGAAAACTAGGACAAAGGGCCCTGTTGAGAAAGGCACACGGTAGCAATTTTCTTTGCAACAGATAACATAATCTGCGTTCTTATTGGTTCAGGTGGTCTTTTCTGATACTTTTCCACCTACTGAATACGACCCAGGAGTTTTTCTTCTGGTCCTAGGGACAAGACACATCACAGAGCAGCCACTTTCATCTCCTTTGAGCCAGTCATGCTTCAAATAATGATGGCATGTCAGTCCCCACTGACTGACAAATTGTCCTCTTTAAATGTTGTCATATCCTTATGTCAAGAGTGTGTAAAAGTGTTCCTGATTCATTTAGGGAGTGTCTCTTTCTCTTTACAAATATGTTGGGAAATGGGTTCTATTGTAGAATGAGTCAAACGCAGCAGGTTAGAAAACTCTTTCATGTGGTAACCTGACAGTGACAGATTAAACACAGTGTGTGTGTGTGTGTGTGTGTGTGTGTGTGTGTGTGTGTGTGTGTGTGTGTGTGTGTGTGTGTGTGTGTGTGTGTGTGTGTGTGTGTGTGTGTGTGTGCTTGTGTATGCGTGTGTGTGTGTGTGTGTGTGTGTGTGTGTGTGTGTGTGTGTGTGTGTGTGTGTGTGTGTGTGTGTGTGTGTGTGTGTGTGTGTGTGTGTGTGTGTGTGTGTGTGTGTGTGTGTGTGTGTGTGTGTGTGTATGCATGTGTGTGCGTGTGTCTCTCTCCCTAAGTGATTAAGTTTATCAGTGTACCAACCTTTTATTCCCTCTAGTCCCTGAGAGGCCTCTGCACACAGTAATTAAACACAGTGTGTGTGTGTGTGTGTCAGTGTGTCTGTGTGTGTGTGTGTGTGTGTGTGTGTGTCTGTGTGTGTGTGTGTCTGTGTGTGTGTGTGTCTGTGTGTGTGTGTTCCTGTTCTGCTCCCTGGCAGGCCTCGCCACACAGTGATTCAGCTGTCTATCAAACAGAGTCGATGGAGACATTTTGAAATGGAGAAATAGAGCAACCGACAGGTTAGTTTGACTCTGAATATCTCTATGTTATTTAGTCTTAGTTTGACTCTGAATATCTCTATGTTATTTAGTCTTAGTTTGACTCTGAATATCTCTATGTTATTTAGTCTTAGTTTAACTCTGAATATCTCCATGTTATTTAGTCTTAGTTTGACTCTGAATATCTCCATGTTACTTAGTCTTAGTTTAACTTGGAAAATACCACCAGGAACGTGGTCTCCAGGAACGTGGTCTCCAGGAACGTGGGCTCCAGGAACGTGGTCTCCAGGAACGTGGGCTCCAGGAACGTGGTCTCTAGGAACGTGGTCTCCAGGAACGTGGGCTCCAGGAACGTGGTCTCCAGGAACGTGGTCTCCAGGAACGTGGGCTCCAGGAACGTGGGCTCCAGGAACATGGTCTCCAGGAACGTGGTCTCCAGGAACGTGGTCTCCAGGAACGTGGGCTCCAGGAACGTGGTCTCCAGGAACGTGGTCTCCAGGAACGTGGGCTCCAGGAACGTGGTCTCCAGGAACGTGGTCTCTACACTGGATGACATACTTCCAACATCTCAAACTACTGAATGACTTTTTTTCTGTGTCGAAAGACTCACTTCGATGTATTGACAATGGTGCTGGCTCCACCAAGCCCTCACGCATTGTGCAGCAGCTGTTCGTTGCTCTGGCCCCCCAATGGTGGAACAAACTCCCTCACGACGCCAGGACAGCGGAGTCAATCACCACCTTCCGGAGACACCTGAAACCCCACCTCTTTAAGGAATACCTAGGATAGGATAAGTAATCCTTCTCACCCCCCCCCCTTTAAGATTTAGATGCACTATTGTAAAGTGACTGTTCCACTGGATGTCATAAGGTGAATGCACCAATTTGTAAGTCACTCTGGATAAGAGCGTCTGCTAAATGACTTAAATGTAAATGTAAATGTTATGCTTTTATTGGTGATCTCTGCTAATGTTCAACCAAACCCTGGGCCGGTAGATACCATATAATCTCTACCGACTCCCTGTGATTTTAAGAACAGAGCAGGTTTTGGCCTCTTGCATGTTAATGTCAGAAGCCTCGGCTGCTACAGACCGCCCTCGGCTGCTACAGGCCGCCCTCGGCTGCTCAGACCGCCCTTGGCTGCTACAGACCGCCCTTGGCTGCTACAGACCGCTCTCGGCTGCTACAGACCGTCCTCGGCTGCTACAGACCGCTCTCGGCTGCTACAGACCGCCCTCGGCTGCTACAGACCGCCCTCGGCTGCTACAGACCGCTCTCGGCTGCTACAGACCGCCCTCGGCTGCTACAGACCGCCCTCGGTTGCTACAGACCGCCCTCGGTTGCTACAGACCGCCCTCGGCTGCTACAGACCGCCCTCGGCATCGGGAGACACTCTTAACTCTCTTTCTGATGTCCTGCACAAGTTAAATGACTCTGAATTCATTATTTTAGGAGATTTGAACTGGTACATACTAACATCTGTATCAGGACTCTTTTAAAGAACTGTGTGACTCTCTGAATCTCGCTCAATTAATTAATGCGCCTACAAGACCGAATCCCAGAGCACCTAACAAATCAACGCTATTGGACATGATTCTAATGAATACCCCTCAAATACACATCGACTGGGATATTCTGTAATGATGTCAGTGATCACTGTGCAATTACTTGTGTTAGAAATACAAACATGACCAAAGCCAAACCCTGTTAGACTAAAAAAAAAAAAAAATGTAAAACCATTTTAAACAGTTTGATGAGCAAGTGTTCTTACATGATCTGTACCATACTATTGACAGGGTCTGATTCCCCATGTTGACACTGACCGGGACTATTGTTCTTACATGATCTGTACCATAATATTGACAGGGTCTGATTCCCCATGTTGACACTGACCGGGACTATTGTTCTTACATGATCTGTACCATAATATTGACAGGGTAAGTCTGATTCCCCATGTCGACACTGACCGGGACTATTGTTCTTACATGATCTGTACCATAATATTGACAGGGTAAGTCTGATTCCCCATGTCGACACTGACCGGGACTATTGTTCTTACATGATCTGTACCATAATATTGACAGGGTAAGTCTGATTCCCCATGTTGACACTGACCGGGACTATTTTTGTATGAAATGTGTGATAAGCCCCTGTGGAAACAATTAGAATCAGTGGAAGGGACAATCCCTGGTTTTCAGATAACTTGGCAGAATGAATTAGAAAAATAAATATCTATTGGGCTCAAGCTACACATACAAATACTGACTGGGCCTCCTTCAGAGAGCTAAAAAACAAATGCACAGGATTGACCAGGAAGTCCAAATCAGATGACTATTTAAATGCAGTCACAGAGATCCTAAACAACCCTACCAAGTTCTGGAAGCTAATCAGATGACTATTTAAATGCAGTCACTGAGAACCTAAACAACACTACCAAGTTCTGGAAGCTAATCAGATGACTATTTAAATGCAGTCACAGAGATCCTAAACAACCCTACCAAGTTCTGGAAGCTAATCAGATGACTATTTAAATGCAGTCACAGAGATCCTAAACAACCCTACCAAGTTCTGGAAGCTAATCAGATCAGTGTTGATATAGGCCCTTATGTGAACCATTTTAAAGATAGCAGCTGGTATTATCACTGAACTTGTGGCTCACATTTTCAACTTGAGTCTCTTGACCAATTCCCTACCCAGCATTTGGGAATCAGCTTATGTCCTCCCACTGCTAAAGGGTGGAGATCCCTCAGAGGCTAATAACTACCATCCTGTCTCCAAACTCCCTCTCCTGGCCAAAGTCTATGAATCCCTAGTGAGCTCACAGTTAAAACACGTCTTCATTGATAAGAACATGCTGAGCGGGGTTCGGTCTGGCTTCAGCTCAGGACACTGCAACACAACTGCAGCTACGGCAGTGGAAAATGACATCATACATGGACTTGGTAAAAAGCAACATGGTGCTGTTCTGTTTGTGGATTTATCAAAGGCCTTTGATTCAGTTGACCATGAATTGTTACTAGCTAGACTCAGAAACATTGGTCTCAGTGAAGGGGCAGTACAATTGGTTTAGGAACTATCTTTCTGACAGAACATCACGACCTTTACCAGAGCTAGAACTCTAGTCTACAATCCATGCATCCTCTAGATATGTTAGTGCCACTGAATGAATTTGAAATATTGATGGGAGACTCTGTTACGGAGGAGTGTAAATGCTTTTTATAGGCAGGATCATTGTCATGTTTGTCATTTATTGTCATGTCTTGTCCCTGTGCTCCCCATGCTATTCGTTTCCCTCTGCTGGTCTTGTTTGGTTCTATCCCTCTCTCTCCCCCTCCCTCTCTCGCTCTCTCGCTCTCTCTTCTCTCTGTCGTTCCGTTCCTGCTCCCAGCTGTTCCTATTCCCCTAATCATCATTTAGTCTTCCCACACCTGTTCCCGATCCTTTCCCCTGATTAGAGTCCCTATTTATTCCTTTGTGATCCGTTCCTGTTCCGTCGGTTCCTTGTATTGTATTCACCATGCTGTGATTGCGTTTCGCCCTGTCCTGTCGTGTTTTTGCCGTGATTGTGTATCACCCTGTCCTGTCGTGTTTTGTGCCTTCATCAGATGCTGCGTGTGAGCAGGTGTCTCAGTCGACTACGGCCTGCGCCTACCGAAGCGACCTGCAGTCTGTGGCCGCTTCTCCAGTTGTTTTCCCCTCTACAAATCTAGAGGATTTCTGTTATTCCGTTTTGGACTTTAATAAACTCTGTTTCTGTTAAGTCGCGTTTGGGTCCTCTTTCACCTGCATGACAGAAGGAACCGACCAAGGAATGGACCCAGCGACTTCAGACGCTCGTTACACTGCCGTCGAGATCCAAGGAGCCATGCTCGGCAGACACGAGCAGGAATTGTCTGCTGCTCGCCATGCCGTGGAGAACCTGGCCGCTCAGGTTTCCGACCTCTCTGGACAGTTCCAGAGTCTACGTCTCGTGCCACCTGTTACTCCCTGGCCTGCCGAGCCTCCAGAACCCAGGGTTAATAACCCACCTTGCTACTCCGGGCAGCCCACTGAGTGCCGCTCCTTTCTCACGCAGTGTGAGATTGTGTTCTCTCTCCAACCCCACACATACTCTAGAGAGAGAGCTCGGGTTGCTTACGTCATTTCACTCCTTACTGGCCGGGCTCGAGAATGGGGCACAGCTATCTGGGAGGCAAGGGCTGATTGCTCTAACAGATTCCAGAACTTTAAAGAGGAGATGATTCGGGTTTTTGACCGTTCAGTTTTTGGTGGGGAGGCTTCTAGGGCCCTGGCTTCCTTATGCCAAGGTGAACGGTCCATAACGGATTATTCCATTGAGTTTCGCACTCTTGCTGCCTCTAGTGAGTGGAACGAGCCGGCGCTGCTCGCTCGTTTTCTGGAGGGACTCCACGCAGTGGTTAAGGATGAGATTCTCTCCCGGGAGGTTCCATCAGATGTGGATTCTTTGATTGCTCTCGCCATCCGCATAGAACGACGGGTAGATCTTCGTCACCGGGCTCGTGGAAGAGAGCTCGCATCAACGGTGTTTCCCTGCTCCGCATCGCAACCATCTCCCTCCTCTGGCTTTGAGACTGAGCCCATGCAGCTGGGAGGGATTCGCATCTCGAATAAGGAGAGGGAACGGAGGATCACCAACCGCCTGTGCCTCTATTGCGGAGTTGCTGGACATTTTGTTAATTCATGTCCAGTAAGAGGCCAGAGTCCATCAGTAAGCGGAGGGCTACTGGTGAGCGCTACTACTCAGGTCCCTTCATCTAGATCTTGTACTACTATGTCGGTCCATCTACGCTGGACCGGTTCGGGTGCTACATGCAGTGCTTTGATTGACTCTGGGGCTGAGGGTTGTTTCATGGACGAAGCATGGGTTCGGAAACATAACATTCCTTTCAGACCGTTAGACAGGCCTACGCCCATGTTTGCCTTAGATGGTAGTCATCTTCCCAGTATCAAATTTGAGACACTACCTTTAACTCTCACAGTATCTGGTAACCACAGTGAGACTATTTCTTTTTTGATTTTCCGCTCACCGTTTACACCTGTTGTTTTGGGTCATCCCTGGCTAGTATGTCATAATCCTTCTATTAATTGGTCTAGTAATTCTATCCTATCCTGGAACGTTTCTTGTCATGTGAAGTGTTTAATGTCTGCCATCCCTCCCGTTTCTTCTGTTCCTACTTCTCAGGAGGAACCTGGCGATTTGACAGGAGTGCCGGAGGAATATCATGATCTGCGCACGGTCTTCAGTCGGTCCCGAGCCAACTCCCTTCCTCCTCACCGGTCGTATGATTGTAGTATTGATCTCCTTCCGGGGACCACTCCTCCTCGAGGTAGACTATACTCTCTGTCGGCTCCCGAACGTAAGGCTCTCGAGGATTATTTGTCTGTGTCTCTTGGACGCCGGTACCATAGTGCCTTCTTCTTCTCCGGCCGGGGCGGGGTTCTTTTTGTTAAAAAGAAGGACGGTACTCTGCGCCCCTGCGTGGATTATCGAGGGCTGAATGACATAACGGTTAAGAATCGTTATCCGCTTCCCCTTATGTCATCAGCCTTCGAGATTCTGCAGGGAGCCAGGTGCTTTACTAAGTTGGACCTTCGTAACGCTTACCATCTCGTGCGCATCAGAGAGGGGGACGAGTGGAAAACGGCGTTTAACACTCCGTTAGGGCATTTTGAGTACCGGGTTCTGCCGTTCGGTCTCGCCAATGCGCCAGCTGTTTTTCAGGCATTAGTTAATGATGTTCTGAGAGACATGCTGAACATTTTTGTTTTTGTCTATCTTGACGATATCCTGATTTTTTCTCCGTCACTCGAGATTCATGTTCAGCACGTTCGACGTGTTCTACAGCGCCTTTTAGAGAATTGTCTCTACGTAAAGGCTGAGAAGTGCTCTTTTCATGTCTCCTCCGTTACTTTTCTCGGTTCCGTTATTTCCGCTGAAGGCATTCAGATGGATTCCGCTAAGGTCCAAGCTGTCAGTGATTGGCCCGTTCCAAGGTCACGTGTCGAGTTGCAGCGCTTTTAGGTTTCGCTAATTTCTATCGGCGTTTCATTCGTAATTTCGGTCAAGTTGCTGCCCCTCTCACAGCTCTTACTTCTGTTAAGACGTGTTTTAAGTGGTCCGGTTCCGCCCAGGGAGCTTTTGATCTTCTAAAAGAACGTTTTACGTCCGCTCCTATCCTCGTTACTCCTGACGTCACTAGACAATTCATTGTCGAGGTTGACGCTTCAGAGGTAGGCGTGGGAGCCATCCTATCCCAGCGCTTCCAGTCTGACGATAAGGTTCATCCTTGCGCTTATTTTTCTCATCGCCTGTCGCCATCTGAGCGCAACTATGATGTGGGTAACCGTGAACTGCTCGCCATCCGCTTAGCCCTAGGCGAATGGCGACAGTGGTTGGAGGGGCGACCGTTCCTTTTGTCGTTTGGACAGACCATAAGAACCTTGAGTACATCCGTTCTGCCAAACGACTTAATGCCCGTCAAGCTCGTTGGGCGTTGTTTTTCGCTCGTTTCGAGTTTGTGATTTCTTACCGTCCGGGTAGCAAGAACACCAAGCCTGATGCCTTATCCCGTCTGTTTAGTTCTTCTGTGGCTTCTACTGATCCCGAGGGGATTCTTCCTTATGGGCGTGTTGTCGGGTTAACAGTCTGGGGAATTGAAAGACAGGTTAAGCAAGCACTCACGCACACTGCGTCGCCGCGCG
Source organism: Oncorhynchus gorbuscha (assembly GCF_021184085.1). Lineage (NCBI taxonomy): Eukaryota > Metazoa > Chordata > Actinopteri > Salmoniformes > Salmonidae > Oncorhynchus > Oncorhynchus gorbuscha. The sequence goes on from NW_025747281.1 coordinate 14,163, forward strand.
CTTGTCCTAGTAACCTCCTTTTCGTTCCTGTTTCCACTCGTCTGGCTGTTCTTCAGTGGGCTCACTCTGCCAAGTTAGCTGGTCATCCCGGTGTTCGAGGCACTCTTGCGTCTATTCGCCAGCGCTTTTGGTGGCCGACTCAGGAGCGTGACACGCGCCGTTTCGTGGCTGCTTGTTCGGACTGCGCGCAGACTAAGTCGGGTAACTCTCCTCCTGCCGGTCGTCTCAGACCGCTCCCCATTCCTTCTCGACCATGGTCTCACATTGCCTTAGACTTCATTACCGGTCTGCCTTTGTCTGCGGGGAAGACTGTGATTCTGACGGTTGTCGATAGGTTCTCTAAGGCGGCACATTTCATTCCCCTCGCTAAACTTCCTTCCGCTAAGGAGACGGCACAAATCATTATTGAGAATGTATTCAGAATTCATGGCCTCCCGTTAGACGCCGTTTCAGACAGAGGCCCGCAATTCACGTCACAGTTTTGGAGGGAGTTCTGTCGTTTGATTGGTGCGTCCGTCAGTCTCTCTTCCGGGTTTCATCCCCAGTCTAACGGTCAAGCAGAGAGGGCCAATCAGACGATTGGTCGCATACTACGCAGCCTTTCTTTCAGAAACCCTGCGTCTTGGGCAGAACAGCTCCCCTGGGCAGAATACGCTCTGGTCGCTTCCTTCGTCTGCTACCGGGTTATCTCCGTTTCAGAGTAGTCTGGGTTACCAGCCTCCTCTGTTCTCATCCCAGCTTGCCGAGTCCAGCGTTCCCTCCGCTCAAGCGTTTGTCCAACGTTGTGAGCGCACCTGGAGGAGGGTGAGGTCTGCACTTTGCCGTTACAGGGCACAGACGGTGAGAGCCGCCAATAAACGCAGGATTAAGAGTCCAAGGTATTGTTGCGGCCAGAGAGTGTGGCTTTCCACTCGCAACCTTCCTCTTACGACAGCTTCTCGTAAGTTGACTCCCGGTTCATTGGTCCGTTCCGTGTCTCCCAGGTCGTCAATCCTGTCGCTGTGCGACTGCTTCTTCCGCGACATCTTCGTCGCGTCCATCCTGTCTTCCATGTCTCCTGTGTTAAGCCCTTTCTTCGCACCCCCGTTCGTCTTCCCTCCCCCCCTCCCGTCCTTGTCGAGAGCGCACCTATTTACAAGGTACATAAGATTATGGACATGCGTTCTCGGGGACGGGGTCACCAATACCTAGTGGATTGGGAGGGTTACGGTCCTGAGGAGAGGAGTTGGGTTCCGTCTCGGGACGTGCTGGACCGTTCGCTCATCGATGATTTCCTCCGTTGCCGCCAGGATTCCTCCTCGAGTGCGCCAGGAGGCGCTCGGTGAGTGGGGGGGTACTGTCATGTTTGTCATTTATTGTCATGTCTTGTCCCTGTGCTCCCCATGCTATTCGTTTCCCTCTGCTGGTCTTGTTTGGTTCTATCCCTCTCTCTCCCCCTCCCTCTCTCGCTCTCTCGCTCTCTCTTCTCTCTGTCGTTCCGTTCCTGCTCCCAGCTGTTCCTATTCCCCTAATCATCATTTAGTCTTCCCACACCTGTTCCCGATCCTTTCCCCTGATTAGAGTCCCTATTTATTCCTTTGTGATCCGTTCCTGTTCCGTCGGTTCCTTGTATTGTATTCACCATGCTGTGATTGCGTTTCGCCCTGTCCTGTCGTGTTTTTGCCGTGATTGTGTATCACCCTGTCCTGTCGTGTTTTGTGCCTTCATCAGATGCTGCGTGTGAGCAGGTGTCTCAGTCGACTACGGCCTGCGCCTACCCGAAGCGACCTGCAGTCTGTGGCCGCTTCTCCAGTTGTTTTCCCCTCTACAAATCTAGAGGATTTCTGTTATTCCGTTTTGGACTTTAATAAACTCTGTTTCTGTTAAGTCGCGTTTGGGTCCTCTTTCACCTGCATGACAATCATATTGTTGTATTGTTCTATGTTTTGATTCTGTAATGTATTGATTGTTGCTGCCTTCTTGGCCAGGTCTCCCTTGAAAAAGAGACTCTGGGTCACAATGGGCTTTTCCTGGTTAAATAAAGGTTAAATAAAAATAATCTCAAAGGTATTTAATGAAACCAGATAGAAAGACAATACAGAGAGTTAGGTGAATGTAACAGCAGGTTGAAATACAATGGGAGAAACTAATAGAATGAGTTGAAGGTGGATTGCATGGTTTAAGGGTGTGGAGGAATGTCTTGTTATCAAGGTCCTTGAACTTGACTGCTAAAGAAAGATTCACCCATTTACAGGACAGTGTGGGTTTGGTTTTACTATCCTTGTGATCTACTCATTTACAGGACAGTGTGTGTTTGGTTTTACTATCCTTGTGGGGACCTGAAGTCCTTGATCTACTCATTTACAGGACAGTGTGGGTTTGGTTTTACTATCCTTGTGATCTACTCATTTACAGGACAGTGTGTGTTTGGTTTTACTATCCTTGTGGGGACCTGAAGTCCTTGATCTACTCATTTACAGGACAGTGTGTGTTTGGTTTTACTATCCTTGTGGGGACCTGAAGTCCTTGATCTACTCATTTACAGGACAGTGTGGGTTTGGTTTTACTATCCTTGTGATCTACTCATTTACAGGACAGTGTGGGTTTGGTTTTACTATCCTTGTGATCTACTCATTTACAGGACAGTGTGGGTTTGGTTTTACTATCCTTGTGGGGACCTGAAGTCCTTGATCTACTCATTTACAGGACAGTGTGGGTTTGGTTTTACTATCCTTGTGGGGACCTGAAGTCCTTGATCTACTCATTTACAGGACAGTGTGTGTTTGGTTTTACTATCCTTGTGGGGACCTGAAGTCCTTGATCTACTCATTTACAGGACAGTGTGTGTTTGGTTTTACTATCCTTGTGGGGACCTGAAGTCCTTGATCTACTCATTTACAGGACAGTGTGGGTTTGGTTTTACTATCCTTGTGATCTACTCATTTACAGGACAGTGTGGGTTTGGTTTTACTATCCTTGTGATCTACTCATTTACAGGACAGTGTGGGTTTGGTTTTACTATCCTTGTGGGGACCTGAAGTCCTTGATCTACTCATTTACAGGACAGTGTGGGTTTGGTTTTACTATCCTTGTGGGGACCTGAAGTCCTTGATCTACTCATTTACAGGACAGTGTGTGTTTTTGGTTTTACTATCCTTGTGGGGACCTGAAGTCCTTGATCTACTCATTTACAGGACAGTGTGTGTTTGGTTTTACTATCCTTGTGGGGACCTGAAGTACTTGATCTACTCATTTACAGGACAGTGTGTGTTTGGTTTTACTATCCTTGTGGGGACCTGAAGTCCTTGATCTACTCATTTACAGGACAGTGTGTGTTTTTGGTTTTACTATCCTTGTGGGGACCTGAAGTCCTTGATCTACTCATTTACAGGACAGTGTGTGTTTTTGGTTTTACTATCCTTGTGATCTACTCATTTACAGGACAGTGTGTGTTTGGTTTTACTATCCTTGTGGGGACCTGAAGTCCTTGATCTACTCATTTACAGGACAGTGTGTGTTTTTGGTTTTACTATCCTTGTGATCTACTCATTTACAGGACAGTGTGTGTTTGGTTTTACTATCCTTGTGATCTACTCATTTACAGGACAGTGTGTGTTTGGTTTTACTATCCTTGTGGGGACCTGAAGTCCTTGATCTACTCAATTACAGGACAGTGTGTGTGTTTGGTTTAACTATCCTTGTGATCTACTCATTTACAGGACAGTGTGTGTTTGGTTTTACTATCCTTGTGGGGACCTGAAGTCCTTGATCTACTCATTTACAGGACAGTGTGGGTTTGGTTTTACTAACCTTGTGGTCTACTCATTTACAGGACAGTGTGTGTTTTTGGTTTTACTATCCTTGTGGGGACCTGAAGTCCTTGATCTACTCATTTACAGGACAGTGTGTGTTTGGTTTTACTATCCTTGTGGGGACCTGAAGTACTTGATCTACTCATTTACAGGACAGTGTGTGTTTGGTTTTACTATCCTTGTGGGGACCTGAAGTCCTTGATCTACTCATTTACAGGACAGTGTGTGTTTTTGGTTTTACTATCCTTGTGGGGACCTGAAGTCCTTGATCTACTCATTTACAGGACAGTGTGTGTTTTTGGTTTTACTATCCTTGTGATCTACTCATTTACAGGACAGTGTGTGTTTGGTTTTACTATCCTTGTGGGGACCTGAAGTCCTTGATCTACTCATTTACAGGACAGTGTGTGTTTTTGGTTTTACTATCCTTGTGATCTACTCATTTACAGGACAGTGTGTGTTTGGTTTTACTATCCTTGTGATCTACTCATTTACAGGACAGTGTGTGTTTGGTTTTACTATCCTTGTGGGGACCTGAAGTCCTTGATCTACTCATTTACAGGACAGTGTGTGTTTTTGGTTTTACTATCCTTGTGATCTACTCATTTACAGGACAGTGTGTGTTTGGTTTTACTATCCTTGTGATCTACTCATTTACAGGACAGTGTGTGTTTGGTTTTACTATCCTTGTGGGGACCTGAAGTCCTTGATCTACTCATTTACAGGACAGTGTGGGTTTGGTTTTACTAACCTTGTGGTCTACTCATTTACAGGACAGTGTGTGTTTTTGGTTTTACTGTCCTTGTGATCTACTCATTTACAGGACAGTGTGTTTTTGGTTTTACTATCCTTGTGGGGACCTGAAGTCATTGATATACCCATTTACAGGACAGTGTGTGTTTTTGGTTTTACTATCCTTGTGATCTACTCATTTACAGGACAGTGTGTGTTTGGTTTTACTATCCTTGTGATCTACTCATTTACAGGACAGTGTGTGTTTGGTTTTACTATCCTTGTGATCTACTCATTTACAGGACAGTGTGTGTTTGGTTTTACTATCCTTGTGATCTACTCATTTACAGGACAGTGTGTGTTTGGTTTTACTATCCTTGTGGGGACCTGAAGTCCTTGATCTACTCATTTACAGGACAGTGTGTGTTTTTGGTTTTACTATCCTTGTGATCTACTCATTTACAGGACAGTGTGTGTTTGGTTTTACTATCCTTGTGGGGACCTGAAGTCATTGATCTACTCATTTACAGGACAGTGTGTGTTTTTGGTTTTACTATCCTTGTGATCTACTCATTTACAGGACAGTGTGTGTTTGGTTTTACTATCCTTGTGATCTACTCATTTACAGGACAGTGTGTGTTTGGTTTTACTATCCTTGTGATCTACTCATTTACAGGACAGTGTGTGTTTGGTTTTACTATCCTTGTGATCTACTCATTTACAGGACAGTGTGTGTTTGGTTTTACTATCCTTGTGATCTACTCATTTACAGGACAGTGTGTGTTTGGTTTTACTATCCTTGTAATCTACTCATTTACAGGACAGTGTGTGTTTGGTTTTACTATCCTTGTGGGGACCTGAAGTCCTTGATCTACTCATTTACAGGACAGTGTGTGTTTTTGGTTTTACTATCCTTGTGATCTACTCATTTACAGGACAGTGTGTGTTTGGTTTTACTATCCTTGTGGGGACCTGAAGTCCTTGATCTACTCATTTACAGGACAGCGTGTGTTTTTGGTTTTACTATCCTTGTGATCTACTCATTTACAGGACAGTGTGTGTTTGGTTTTACTATCCTTGTGATCTACTCATTTACAGGACAGTGTGTGTTTTTGGGTTTACTATCCTTGTGATCTACTCATTTACAGGACTGTGTGTGTTTGGTTTTACTATCCTTGTGATCTACTCATTTACAGGACAGTGTGTGTTTGGTTTTACTATCCTTGTGGGGACCTGAAGTCCTTGATCTACTCATTTACAGGACAGTGTGTGTTTGGTTTTACTATCCTTGTGGGGACCTGAAGTCCTTGATCTACTCATTTACAGGACAGTGTGTGTTTTTGGTTTTACTATCCTTGTGATCTACTCATTTACAGGACAGTGTGTTTTTGGTTTTACTATCCTTGTGGGGACCTGAAGTCCTTGATCTACTCATTTACAGGACAGTGTGTGTTTTTGGTTTTACTATCCTTGTGATCTACTCATTTACAGGACAGTGTGTTTTTGGTTTTACTATCCTTGTGGGAACCTGAAGTCCTTGATCTACTCATTTACAGGACAGTGTGTTATTGGTTTTACTATCCTTGTGGGGACCTGAAGTCCTTGATCTACTCATTTACAGGACAGTGTGTGTTTGGTTTTACTATCCTTGTGATCTACTCATTTACAGGACAGTGTGTGTTTGGTTTTACTATCCTTGTGATCTACTCATTTACAGGACAGTGTGTGTTTGGTTTTACTATCCTTGTGGGGACCTGAAGTCCTTGATCTACTCATTTACAGGACAGTGTGTGTGTTTGGTTTTACTATCCTTGTGATCTACTCATTTACAGGACAGTGTGTGTTTGGTTTTACTATCCTTGTGGGGACCTGAAGTCCTTGATCTACTCATTTACAGGACAGCGTGTGTTTTTGGTTTTACTATCCTTGTGATCTACTCATTTACAGGACAGTGTGTGTTTGGTTTTACTATCCTTGTGGGGACCTGAAGTCCTTGATCTACTCATTTACAGGACAGTGTGTGTTTTTGGTTTTACTATCCTTGTGATCTACTCATTTACAGGACAGTGTGTGTTTGGTTTTACTATCCTTGTGATCTACTCATTTACAGGACAGTGTGTGTTTGGTTTTACTATCCTTGTGATATACTCATTTACAGGACAGTGTGTGTTTGGTTTTACTATCCTTGTGATCTACTCATTTACAGGACAGTGTGTGTTTGGTTTTACTATCCTTGTGATCTACTCATTTACATGACAGTGTGTGTTTGGTTTTACTATCCTTGTGATCTACTCATTTACAGGACAGTGTGTGTTTGGTTTTACTATCCTTGTGATCTACTCATTTACAGGACAGTGTGTGTTTGGTTTTACTATCCTTGTGGGGACCTGAAGTCCTTGATCTACTCATTTACAGGACAGTGTGTGTTTTTGGTTTTACTATCCTTGTGATCTACTCATTTACAGGACAGTGTGTGTTTGGTTTTACTATCCTTGTGGGGACCTGAAGTCCTTGATCTACTCATTTACAGGACAGTGTGTGTTTTTGGTTTTACTATCCTTGTGATCTACTCATTTACAGGACAGTGTGTGTTTGGTTTTACTATCCTTGTGATCTACTCATTTACAGGACAGTGTGTGTTTGGTTTTACTATCCTTGTGATATACTCATTTACAGGACAGTGTGTGTTTGGTTTTACTATCCTTGTGATCTACTCATTTACAGGACAGTGTGTGTTTGGTTTTACTATCCTTGTGGGGACCTGAAGTCCTTGATCTACTCATTTACAGGACAGTGTGTGTTTTTGGTTTTACTATCCTTGTGATCTACTCATTTACAGGACAGTGTGTGTTTGGTTTTACTATCCTTGTGATCTACTCATTTACAGGACAGTGTGTGTTTTTGGTTTTACTATCCTTGTGATCTACTCATTTACAGGACAGTGTGTTTTTGGTTTTACTATCCTTGTGGGAACCTGAAGTCCTTGATCTACTCATTTACAGGACAGTGTGTTATTGGTTTTACTATCCTTGTGGGGACCTGAAGTCCTTGATCTACTCATTTACAGGACAGTGTGTGTTTGGTTTTACTATCCTTGTGATCTACTCATTTACAGGACAGTGTGTGTTTGGTTTTACTATCCTTGTGATCTACTCATTTACAGGACAGTGTGTGTTTGGTTTTACTATCCTTGTGGGGACCTGAAGTCCTTGATCTACTCATTTACAGGACAGTGTGTGTGTTTGGTTTTACTATCCTTGTGATCTACTCATTTACAGGACAGTGTGTGTTTGGTTTTACTATCCTTGTGGGGACCTGAAGTCCTTGATCTACTCATTTACAGGACAGCGTGTGTTTTTGGTTTTACTATCCTTGTGATCTACTCATTTACAGGACAGTGTGTGTTTGGTTTTACTATCCTTGTGGGGACCTGAAGTCCTTGATCTACTCATTTACAGGACAGTGTGTGTTTTTGGTTTTACTATCCTTGTGATCTACTCATTTACAGGACAGTGTGTGTTTGGTTTTACTATCCTTGTGATCTACTCATTTACAGGACAGTGTGTGTTTGGTTTTACTATTCTTGTGATATACTCATTTACAGGACAGTGTGTGTTTGGTTTTACTATCCTTGTGATCTACTCATTTACAGGACAGTGTGTGTTTGGTTTTACTATCCTTGTGGGAACCTGAAGTCCTTGATCTACTCATTTACAGGACAGTGTGTTATTGGTTTTACTATCCTTGTGGGGACCTGAAGTCCTTGATCTACTCATTTACAGGACAGTGTGTGTTTGGTTTTACTATCCTTGTGATCTACTCATTTACAGGACAGTGTGTGTTTGGTTTTACTATCCTTGTGATCTACTCATTTACAGGACAGTGTGTGTTTGGTTTTACTATCCTTGTGGGGACCTGAAGTCCTTGATCTACTCATTTACAGGACAGTGTGTGTGTTTGGTTTTACTATCCTTGTGATCTACTCATTTACAGGACAGTGTGTGTTTGGTTTTACTATCCTTGTGGGGACCTGAAGTCCTTGATCTACTCATTTACAGGACAGCGTGTGTTTTTGGTTTTACTATCCTTGTGATCTACTCATTTACAGGACAGTGTGTGTTTGGTTTTACTATCCTTGTGGGGACCTGAAGTCCTTGATCTACTCATTTACAGGACAGTGTGTGTTTTTGGTTTTACTATCCTTGTGATCTACTCATTTACAGGACAGTGTGTGTTTGGTTTTACTATCCTTGTGATCTACTCATTTACAGGACAGTGTGTGTTTGGTTTTACTATTCTTGTGATATACTCATTTACAGGACAGTGTGTGTTTGGTTTTACTATCCTTGTGATCTACTCATTTACAGGACAGTGTGTGTTTGGTTTTACTATCCTTGTGGGAACCTGAAGTCCTTGATCTACTCATTTACAGGACAGTGTGTTATTGGTTTTACTATCCTTGTGGGGACCTGAAGTCCTTGATCTACTCATTTACAGGACAGTGTGTGTGTTTGGTTTTACTATCCTTGTGATCTACTCATTTACAGGACAGTGTGTGTTTGGTTTTACTATCCTTGTGATCTACTCATTTACAGGACAGTGTGTGTTTGGTTTTATTATCCTTGTGGGGACCTGAAGTCCTTGATCTACTCATTTACAGGACAGTGTGTGTGTTTGGTTTTACTATCCTTGTGATCTACTCATTTACAGGACAGTGTGTGTTTGGTTTTACTATCCTTGTGATCTACTCATTTACAGGACAGTGTGTTTTTGGTTTTACTATCCTTGTGATCTACTCATTTACAGGACAGTGTGTGTTTGGTTTTACTATCCTTGTGGGGACCTGAAGTCCTTGATCTACTCATTTACAGGACAGTGTGTGTTTGGTTTTACTATCCTTGTGGGGACCTGAAGTCCTTGATCTACTCATTTACAGGAAAGTGTGTGTTTGGTTTTACTATCCTTGACCAGTGGGGACATTTCACCAGTCCCCACAAGGAAAACCTGGACCAGTGGGGACATTTCACCAGTCCCCACAAGGAAAAAGCCTGTTTTAGGCTGAGGGGTTAGATTTAGGGTTACAATTAGGGTTAGGGTCAGAATTAGGGGTTAGGTTTACGATTTAGGTGTTAAGGTTAGGTTAAGGGGTCGTCACTTCCTGTTGAACATTTCCTGTTGACGCAGGAACGAGGGAGAGCTCGGTTTGTTGTTTTGAAAAGATTGTTGTTTTGAAAGTGTATTTGAAAGTTTCTTAGTTGCTAGCTAACTATTTAGTACGGATCCTTGGCATCAGTTGCTGGGACTGCTACTCTCTGTCCAGTGATCCTGCATACCAAGGCCGGGTCTGAGGAGCTATTTGGCATAGCAGCTAACCTAGCTGCTAGCTAGCTGCCTATCAAGCTAGCGGGAATTCTTGAGGGCTTGAAAGCAGCCCGCTATGCGGTTAGCCATTGTGGTTGGGACTGAGGATTGTCCCAGGTTTGTGGCTGTCGAGAGCCCTTTTCCAGTCCTGTGGGAGCTGTTTTCCTGTTTTCCAACAACAGATTGTCCAGTCCTGTGGGACTGGAAAAGCTGTTTGTTGTGTTCAATCTTCCCTGTGACCTGTTCTGTCTGGAACTGTGAGGAGTAACAGTTGCTAGCTACCATGACAAAGACCAAAGCCGGCTGGAGGACCGTTAAACAAAGAAAAATACTTCTACAAGCAGTTGTTACAAACAACAAGAAAATAGCTTCAAGTGTTTTGTCCAAATTCAATGAATAAAATAATGGACGACCTGACCAGAGAGGTCCAGGACCTGAAAACAGTTTGTAGTTCTCCCAGGGTCTCAGCTCGATGAGTTTAAACGGGAAAATGGCAGATGACAGCAATCTGTAAGTCACTGAGAGAGGACATCAGTTCTGTGTGTGAATCCATGATAACAATGACAAATAAATCAGACTACCTCAAGGGAAAATCAAGGCAGAACAACATGGTTGTGGACAGAATTGCAGAATATCCACATGACACCTGGACGGTGTCTGAGGACAACGTGAGGAAAATGAATGAACTTGAAGATGGACCACAGGGAGATGGAGGTGGAGCGCTCCCACAGGACTGGAAAATCCACCACCGGCCCAGGTGACAGGCCCAGACCGATAGTGGTCAGGTTCCTGAGGTTCAAGGACAAGGTGGCTGTCCTGGAAAGAGCCAAGAACTAGAGAGGAACGTGTATTTTCCTCAACGAGGACCATCCTGAAGCTGTGCGTCAGAAGAGGAAAGAACTGATCCCAGCCATGAAAGCTGCCAGAGCGCGTAGAGACATGTCTTATATCCGCTATGACAAGCTCATTATCCACCCTCTCTATGACAGACTCACTATCCACCCTCCCTATGACAGGCTCACTATCCACCCTCTCTATGACAGGCTCACTATCCACCCTCCCTATGACAGGCTCCCTATCCACCCTTCCTATGACAGGCTCACTATCCACTCTTCCTATGACAGGCTCACTATCCACCCTCCCTATGACAGGCTCACTATCCACCCTCCCTATGACAGGCTCATTATCCACCCTCCCTATGACAGGCTTATTATCCACCCTCCCTATGACAGGCTCATTATCCACCCTCCCTATGACAGGCTCACTATCCACCCTCCCTATGACAGGCTCACTATCCACCCTCCCTACGACAGGCTCATTATCCACCCTCCCTATGACAGGCTCATTATCCACCCTCCCTATGACAGGCTCACTATCCACCCTCCCTATGACAGGCTCACTATCCACCCTCCCTATGACAGGCTCATTATCCACCCTCCCTATGACAGGCTCATTATCCACCCTCTCCCTATGACAGGCTCACTATCCACCCTCCCTATGACAGGCTCACTATCCACCCTCCCTATGACAGGTTTATTATCCACCATCCCAATGACAGGCTCATTATCCACTCTCCCTATGACAGGCTCACTATCTACCCTCCCTATGACAGGCTCATTATCCACCCTCCCTATGACAGGCTCATTATCCACCCTCCTTATGACAGGCTCATTATCCACTCTCCCTATGACAGGCTCATTATCCACCCTCCTTATGACAGGCTCATTATCCACCCTCCCTATGACAGGCTCATTATCCACCCTCCCTATGACAGGCTCATTATTCATCCTCCCTATGACAGGCTCATTATCCACCCTCCCTATGACAGGCTCATTATCCACCCTCCCTATGACAGGGTCATTATCCACCCTCCTTATGACAGGCTCATTATCCACCCTCCTTATTACATTTACATTTACATTTAAGTCATTTAGCAGACGCTCTTATCCAGAGCGACTTACAAATTGGTGCATTCACCTTATGACATCCAGTGGGACAGTCACTTAACAATAGTGCATCTAAAACTTAGGGGGGTGGGGTGAGAGGGATTACTTAACCTATCCTAGGTATTCCTTAAAGAGGTGGGGTTTCAGGTGTCTCCGGAAGGTGGTGATTGACTCCGCTGTCCTGATGACAGGCTAATTATCCACCCTCCCTATGACAGGCTCATTATCCACCCTCCTTATGACAGGCTCATTATCCACCCTCCCTATGACAGGCTCATTATCCACCCTCCCTATGACAGGCTCATTATCCACCCTCCTTATGACAGGCTCATTATCCACTCTCCCCATGACAGGCTCATTATCCACCCTCCCTATGACAGGCTCATTATCCACCATCCCTATGACAGGCTCATTATCCACTCTCCCTATGACAGGCTCACTATCTACCCTCCCTATGACAGGCTCATTATCCACCCTCCCTATGACAGGCTCATTATCCACCCTCCTTATGACAGGCTCATTATCCACCCTCCCTATGACAGGCTCATTATCCACCCTCCCTATGACAGGCTCATTATCCACCATCCCTATGACAGGCTCATTATCCACCCTCCTTATGACAGGCTCATTATCCGCCCTCCCTATGACAGGCTCATTATCCACCCTCCCTATGACACGGTCATTATCCACCCTCCCTATGACAGGCTCACTATCCACCCTCCCTATGACAGGCTCACTATCCACCCTCCCTATGACAGGCTCATTATCCACCCTCCCTATGACAGGCTCATTATCCACCCTCTCTATGACGGGCTCATTATCCACCCTCCCTATGACAGGCTCACTATCCACCCTCCCTATGACAGGCTCACTATACACCCTCCCTATGACAGGCTCACTATCCACCCTCCCTATGACAGGCTCATTATCCACCATCCCTATGACAGGCTCATTATCCACCCTCCCTATGACAGGCTCATTATCCACTCTCCCTATGACAGGCTCACTATCTACCCTCCCTTTGACAGGCTCATTATCCACCCTCCCTATGACAGGCTCATTATCCACCCTCCCTATGACAGGCTCATTATCCACCCTCCCTATGACAGGCTCATTATCCACCCTCCCTATGACAGGCTCATTATCCACTCTCCCTATGACAGGCTCATTATCCACCCTCCCTATGACAGGCTCATTATCCACTCTCCCTATGACAGGCTCACTATCTACCCTCCCTATGACAGGCTCATTATCCACCCTCCCTATGACAGGCTCATTATCCACCCTCCTTATGACAGGCTCATTATCCACCCTCCCTATGACAGGCTCATTATCCACCCTCCCTATGACAGGCTCATTATCCACCATCCCTATGACAGGCTCATTATCCACCCTCCTTATGACAGGCTCATTATCCGCCCTCCCTATGACAGGCTCATTATCCACCCTCCCTATGACACGGTCATTATCCACCCTCCCTATGACAGGCTCACTATCCACCCTCCCTATGACAGGCTCACTATCCACCCTCCCTATGACAGGCTCATTATCCACCCTCCCTATGACAGGCTCATTATCCACCCTCTCTATGACAGGCTCATTATCCACCCTCCCTATGACAGGCTCACTATCCACCCTCCCTATGACAGGCTCACTATACACCCTCCCTATGACAGGCTCACTATCCACCCTCCCTATGACAGGCTCATTATCCACCATCCCTATGACAGGCTCATTATCCACCCTCCCTATGACAGGCTCATTATCCACTCTCCCTATGACAGGCTCACTATCTACCCTCCCTTTGACAGGCTCATTATCCACCCTCCCTATGACAGGCTCATTATCCACCCTCCCTATGACAGGCTCATTATCCACCCTCCCTATGACAGGCTCATTATCCACCCTCCCTATGACAGGCTCATTATCCACTCTCCCTATGACAGGCTCATTATCCACCCTCCCTATGACAGGCTCATTATCCACTCTCCCTATGACAGGCTCATTATCCACCCTCCCTATGACAGGCTCATTATCCACCCTCCCTATGACAGGCTCATTATCCACCCTCCCTATGACAGGCTCACTATCCACCCTACCTATGACAGGCTCATTATCCACCCTCCCTATGACAGGCTCATTATCCACTCTCCCTATGACAGGCTCATTATCCACCCTCCCTATGACAGGCTCATTATCCACCCTCCCTATGACAGGCTCATTATCCACTCTCCCTATGACAGGCTCATTATCCACCCTCCCTATGACAGGCTCATTATCCACCCTCCCTATGACAGGCTCATTATCCACCCTCCCTATGACAGGCTCATTATCCACCCTCCCTATGACAGGCTCATTATCCACCCTCCCTCCCAGAAGCCTGGAAGGGATGAGAGAACCAAGCCTATGGGTTCGTAGCCTCAACCCCGCAGTGCACACACACCAATTGATTAATGATTGATTCATTTGTTTGATCTTTTCCATATTATGTCTATCTCTGGGAAGATACCCAGGAAAGGACTGAAAATAGCACATATGAATAAATGTAGCCTTAGAAATAAGGTTCACAAAACCAATAACTTACTAATATCAGATAACAATAATATATGAGCCATTTCCGAGACTCACTTAGCTAATTCATTTGATGATACAGCAGTAGCAATACAAGGATCTAGCATCTATAGAAGAGACAGGGATGCTTATGGGGGAGGTGTTGTTGTATATATTCAGAGCCACATCCCTGTAATGCTTAGAGAAGATCATATGTCAAGTGTTATTGAAGTGTTGTGGTTGCAGGTTCATCTGCCTCATGTAAAGCCTATTATTTTGGGCTGTTTTTATAGGCCACCAAGTGCTAACAGTCAGTATCTAAATAATGTGTGTGAAATGCTTGATAGTGTATGTGATATAAACAGAGAGGTCTACTTTCTTGGGGACCTGAATATTGATTGGTTTTCCTCAAGCTGTCCGCTCAAGAGGAAGCTTCTTACTGTAACCAGTGCCTGTAATCTGGTTTAGGTTATTAATCAACCTACCAGGGTGTTTACAAACACTACAGGAACAAATTGTGCATAAGAGATCATACAAAATATTTCCTGTGACTCTTATGTGGATGATGTTAAAAATATGTGTTGGTCTGTTGAGATTAACAAGGAGCATCCAGACGCTGCACTTGATGAATATATGACATTGCTTCCTCCAATGTTTTGATAAACATGCACCTGTTTAAGAAACTGACTGTTGTAACTGTTCAGGCTCCATGGATTGATGAGGGAATGAAAAACTCTATGGTTGAAAGAGATGGGAAAAGGAGTGGCTAATAAATCTGGCTGCACATCTGACTGGCTGACTTACTGCAAATTAAGAAATGATGTGACTAAACTCAACAACAAAAAATAAGAAACTGTATTATGAAGCCAAGATCAATCATATAAAGAATGAAGGAAAACAACTTAAATGAAATTATGGGCAGAAAGACAAATTCCACTCCACCTTTTATTGAATCAGATGGCTTATTCATCACAAAACCATTTGATGTTGGCAATTATTTTAATGATTATTGGCAAAGTGGGCAAACTTAGGCAGGAAATTCCAACAACGAACGGAGAGACATCGTATTCATGCATAAAAACAACAAATAATGAAAGAAAAGCATTGCAAGTTTGAATGTTGTAAAGTTAGAGTGGGAGAGGTGGAAAAAGTATTGCTCATGATAAAAAATGACAAACCTGGCATTGACAACTTAGATGGAAAGCTACTGTGGATGGTAGCTGACTCTATAGCCACTCCTATCTGTCATATCTTTAATCTGAGCCTAGAGGAAAGTCTTTGTCCTCAGGCCTGGAGGGAAGCAAAAAGTAATTCCGCTACCCAAGAGTGGTAACTCTCTCTCCTCTGCTCTCATCCTTCTAGACCTATCGGCTGCCTTCGATACTGTGAACCATCAGATCCTCCTCTCCACCCTCTCCGAGTTGGGCATCTCCGGCGCGGCCCACGCTTGGATTGCGTCCTACCTGACAGGTCGCTCCTACCAGGTGGCGTGGCGAGAATCTGTCTCCTCACCACGCGCTCTCACCACTGGTGTCCCCCAGGGCTCTGTTCTAGGCCCTCTCCTATTCTCGCTATACACCAAGTCACTTGGCTCTGTCATAACCTCACATGGTCTCTCCTATCATTGCTATGCAGACGACACACAATTGATCTTCTCCTTTCCCCTTCTGATGACCAGGTGGCGAATCGCATCTCTGCATGTCTGGCAGACATATCAGTGTGGATGACGGATCACCACCTCAAGCTGAACTTCGGCAAGACGGAGCTGCTCTTCCTCCCGGGGAAGGACTGCCCGTTCCATGATCTCGCCATCACGGTTGACAACTCCATTGTGTCCTCCTCCCAGAGCGCTAAGAACCTTGGCGTGATCCTGGACAACAAACTGTCGTTCTCAACTAACATCAAGGCGGTGGCCCGTTCCTGTAGGTTCATGCTCTACAACATCCGCAGAGTACGACCCTGCCTCACACAGGAAGCGGCGCAGGTCCTAATCCAGGCACTTGTCATCTCCCGTCTGGATTACTGCAACTCGCTGTTGGCTGGGCTCCCTGCCTGTGCCATTAAACCCCTACAACTCATCCAGAACGCCGCAGCCCGTCTAGTGTTCAACCTTCCCAAGTTCTCTCACGTCACCCCGCTCCTCCGCTCTCTCCACTGGCTTCCAGTTGAAGCTCGCATCCGCTACAAGACCATGGTGCTTGCCTACGGAGCTGTGAGGGGAACGGCACCTCAGTACCTCCAGGCTCTGATCAGGCCCTACACCCAAATAAGGGCACTGCGTTCATCCACCTCTGGCCTGCTCGCCTCCCTACCACTGAGGAAGTACAGTTCCCGCTCAGCTCAGTCAAAACTGTTCGCTGCTCTGGCTCCCCAATGGTGGAACAAACTCCCTCATGACGCCAGGACAGCGGAGTCAATCACCACCTTCCGGAGACACCTGAAACCCCACCTCTTTAAGGAATACCTAGGATAGGATAAAGTAATCCTTCTCACCCCCCCTTAAAATATTTAGATGCACTATTGTAAAGTGGTTGTTCCACTGGATGTCATAAGGTGAATGCACCAATTTGTAAGTCGCTCTGGATAAGAGCGTCTGCTAAATGACTTAAATGTAATGTAATGTAAATGTAAAGCAGCCTTTACTGGTTCTAACAGCAGACCTATCAGCTTGCTGCCAGCTCTCAGCAAACTGTTGGAAAAAATTGTGTTTGACCAAATACAATGCTATTTCTCTGTAAACAAATGAACAACAGACTTTCAGCATGCTTATAGAGAAGGGCACTCAACATGTACTGCACTGACACAAATGACTGATGATTGGTTGAAATAAATTGATAATAAAGTGATTATGGGAGATGTACTGTTAGATTTCAGTGCAGCCTTTGATATTATTGACCATAACCTGTTGTTGAGAAAACGTATATGTTATGGCTTTACAACCTCTGCCTTATTGTGGATTCAGAGCTATCTATCTAATAGAACTCAAAGGGTTTTTCTTTAATGGAAGCTTCTCTAATGTCAAACATGTAAAGTGTGGTGTACCGCAGGGCAGCTCTCTAGGCCTTCTACTCTTTTCTATTTTTAGCTATGACCTGCCACTGGCATTAAAACAAGCATGTGTGTCCATGTATTCTGATAATTCAACCATATACACATCAGCAACCACAGCTAATTAAGTCACTGAATCCCTTAACAAAGAGTTGCAGTCTGTTTTGGAATGGGTGGTCAGTAATAAATTGGTCCTGAACATCTCTAAAATTAATAGTGTTCTATTTGGTACAAATCCTTCCCTAAGTTCTAGACCTCAGATGAATCTGGTAATGAAGGGTGTGGATGTTGAACAAGTTGAGGAGACTAAATTGTGTGGATGTTGGTCATGGTGCAAAACTTATAGATTTAATAGTTGTTAAGATGGGGAGAGGTCTGTCCTTAATAAAGAGATGCTCTGCTTTTTGACACCACATTCCAAAAAGCAAGTCCTGCAGGCTATAGTTTTGTCTTATCTTGATTATTGTCCAGTCTTGTGGTCGAGTTCTGCAAGGAAAGACCTAGTTAAGCTGCAGCTGACCTAGAACAGAGCGGCAAGTCTTGCTCTTCATTATAATCAGAGGGCTGATATAAATACTATGCAGACCAGTCTCTCTTGGCTAAGAGTTGAGGAGAGACTGACTGCATCACTTCTTATTTTTGTAAGAATCATTAATGTGTTGAAAATCCCAAATTGTTTGCCGCCTGCTACCGACCCCCCTCAGCTTCCAGCTGTGCCCTGGACACCATTTGTGAATTGATCGCCCCCCATCTAGCTTCAGAGTTTGTTCTGTTAGGTGACCTAAACTGGGATATGCTTAACACCCCAGGATATTGACCCCATCCCGTCAGTTGAGGATGCCTGGTAATTATTTAAAAGTAACTTCCTCACCATTTTAGATAAGCATGCTCCATTCAAAAAATGCAGAACTAAGAACAGATATAGCCCTTGGTTCACTCCAGACCTGACTGCCCTCGACCAGCACAAACACATCCTGTGGCGGACTGCATTAGCATCGAATAGTCCCCGCGATATGCAACTGTTCAGGGAAGTCAGGAACCAATACACGCAGTCAGTCAGGAAAGTCAAGACCAACTTCTTCAGGCAGAAATTTGCATCCTGTAGCTCTAACTCCAAAAAGTTCTGGGACACTGTGAAGTCCATGGAGAACAAGAGCACTTCCTCCCAGCTGCCCACTGCACTGAGGCTAGGTAACACGGTCACCACCAATAAATCTATGATTATCGAAAACTTCAACAAGCATTTCTCAACGGCTGGCCATGCCTTCCTCCTGGCTACTCCAACTTCGGCCAACAACTCCCCCCCCCCCCGCAGCTACTCGCCCAAGCCTCTCCAGGTTCTCCTTTACCCAAATCCAGATAGCAGATGTTCTGAAAGAGCTGCAAAACCTGGACCCGTACAAATCAGCTGGGCTTGACAATCTGGACCCTCTATTTCTGAAACTATCCGCCGCCATTGTCGCAACCCCTATTACCAGCCTGTTCAACCTCTCTTTCATATCGTCTGAGATCCCCAAGGATTGGAAAGCTACCGCAGTCATCCCCCTCTTCAAAGGGGGAGACACCCTAGACCCAAACTGTTACAGACCTATAGCCATCCTGCCCTGCCTATCTTAGGTCTTCGAAAGCCAAGTCAAGAAACAGGTCACTGACCATCTCGAATCCCACCGTACCTTCTCCGCTGTGCAATCTGGTTTCCGAGCCGGTCACGGGTGCACCTCAGCCACGCTCAAGGTACTAAACAATATCATAACCGCCATCGATAAAAGACAGTACTGTGCATCTGTCTTCATCGACCTGGCCAAGGCTATCGACTCTGTCAATCACCATATTCTTATTGGCAGACTCAGTAGCCTCGGTTTTTCTAATGACTGCCATGCCTGGTTCACCAACTACTTTGCAGACAGAGTTCAGTGTGTCAAATCGGAGGGCATGTTGTCCGGTCCTCTGGCAGTCTCTATGAGGGTGCCACAGGGTTCAATTCTCGGGCGACTCTTTTCTCTGTATATATCAATGATGTTGCTCTTGCTGCGGGCGATTCCCTGATCCACCTCTACCCCAACGATACCATTCTGTATACTTCCGGCCCTTCCTTGGACACTGTGCTATCTAACCTCCAAACAAGCTTCAACGCCATACAACACTCCTTCCGTGGCCTCCAACTGCTCTTAAACGCTAGCAAAACCAAATGCATGCTTTTCAACCGTTCGCTCTCTGCACCCACACGCCCGACTAGCATCACCACCCTGGATGATTCTGACGCAGAATATGTGGACATCTATAAGTACCTAGGTGTCTGGCTAGACTGTAAACTCTCCTTCCAGACTCATATCAAACATCTCCAATCTAAAATCAAATCTAGTGTGGGCTTTCTATTCCGCAACAAAGCCTCCTTCACTCACGCCGCCAAACTTACCCTAGTAAAACTGACTATCCTACCGATCCTCGACTTCGGCGATGTCATCTACAAAATAGCTTCCAATACTCTACTAAGAAAACTGGATGCAGTTTATCACAGTGCCATCCGTTTTGTTACTAAAGCACCTTCTACCACCCACCACTGCGACCTGTATGCTCTAGTCGGCTGGCCCTTGCTACATATTCGTCGCCAGACCCACTGGCTCCAGATCATCTACAAGTCCATGCTAGGTAAAGCTCCGCCTTATCTCAGTTCACTGGTCACGATGGCAACACCCACCCGTAGCACGCGCTCCAGCAGGTGTATCTCACTGATCATCCCTAAAGCCAACTCCTCATTTGGCCGCCTTTCGTTCCAGTTCTCTGCTGCCTGTGATTGGAGCGAATTGCAAAAATCGTTGAAGTTGGAGACTTTTATCTCCCTCACCAACTTCAAACATCTGCTATCTGAGCAGCTAAACGATCCCAGCAGCTGTACATAGTCTATCGGTAAATAGCCCACCCAATTTACCTACCTCATCCCCATACTGTTTATATTTATTTACTTTTCTGCTCTTTTGCACACCCGTATCTCTACCTGTACATGACCATCTGATCATTTATCACTCCAGTGTTAATCTGCAAAATTGTAATTATTCGCCTACCTCCTCATGCCTTTTGCACACAATGTATATAGACTCTCTTTTTTCTACTGTGTTATTGACTTGTTAATTGTTTACTCCATGTGTAACTCTGTGTTGTCTGTTCACACTGCTATGCTTTATCTTGTTCAGGTGGCAGTTGTAAATGAGAACTTGTTCTCAACCAGCCTACTTGGTTAAATGAAGGTGAAATAAAAAAGAAATACAATAAATAGTCAACTTACACACAGCTTTAACACACACACTTACCCCACCAGACATGCCACCAGGGGTCTTTTCACGGTCCCCAAATCCAAAACAAATTCAAGAAAGTACGGTATTATATAGAGACATTATTGCATGGAACTCCGTTCCATCTCATATTGCTCAAATGAACAGCAAACCTTCAAAAAACAGATAAAGCAACACCTCACATTGCCTCTCCCCTATTTGACCGAGATAGTTTGTGTGTATTGATATGAAGGATACGTTTTGCCTTTTTAAATTCACGTTGTTCTGTCCTTGAGCTGTTCTGGTCTATTAATGTTCTGTATTATGTCATGTTTCATGTTCTGTGTTGGACCCCAGGAAGAGGAGCTGCTGATTTTGCTACAGCTAATGGGCATCTTCATATAATACCACATACCAAAGAGGAGAGGTTAGATAAATAGGATATTGAATGGGAATCAATTGTTTGGTCCCCACAATGATAGTAAAATAAACGTGTGAGTGTGTGTTCTCGCGCACATGGGTGTTTAAACTTACCCTGGGTCCTGTTTTCTCCATATAGCCCTCCTTCAGAAAGTTGCGGGTCAATTTGGGCATCAGCTGAAAAATATGATTAAATGCAGAGTGCTATTGTATGTGTACTTGTATGCGTCCGTGTGTGTGTGTGTACTCACCTCCGCATCATTAGCCCCTGGGAAGGCCACCTTTAGATAGTGGAGCTGGATGGCCCTTATAGAGTTGAACCAGTCTACTATATCCTGATGGGGGGGGGGGAGAAGAGAGAGAGAGAGGAGGAGTGAGCTACCTTGCTGAATTGATCCATGCACATCCACATACAGTGACAGACACCCCCACACAGCTACCTTGCTGAATTGATCCATGCACATCCACATACAGTGACAGACACACAGCTACCTTGCCGTTGTCGTGGTAGAGGAAGATGTTTCTGGTGTTGTAGTCTTTCAGGTAGGTGATCTGTAGTCCGTTGGGGTTACCTATCTTCTCTGGCTGGAAGGCTGCGTTGATAGAGTCCACCTTGATCACCGCTTTAGGCTCCTTGGCCTAGAGAGAGGGGAGGGACAGAGAGACTTAGGGGTGGTGGAGGGGAGGGAGAGAGAGAGTTAGAGGTTGTGGAGGGGAGGGAGAGAGAGAGTTATGGGTGGTGGAGGGAGGGACAGAGAGAGTTATGGGTGGTGGAGGGGAGGGACAGAGAGAGTTATGGGTGGTGGAGGGGAGGGACAGAGAGAGTTAGGGGTGGTTCAGGGAGGGAGAGAGAGTTAGGTGGTGGAGGGGAGGGACAGAGAGAGTTAGGGGTGGTGGAGGGGAGGGAGGGAGAGAGAGTTATGGGTGGTGGATGGGAGGGACAGAGAGAGTTAGGGGTGGTGGAGGGGAGGGAGAGAGAGTTATGTGTGGTGGAGGGGAGGGACAGAGAGAGTTAGGGGTGGTGGAGGGGAGGGAGAGAGAGTTAGGTGGTGGAGGGGATGGAGAGAGAGAGTTAGAAGTGGTGGAGGGAGGGACAGAGATAGTTAGAGGTGGTGGAGGGAGGGACAGAGAGAGAGATAGGGGTGAGAGGGGAGGGAGAGAGAGAGTTAGGGGGTGAGAGGGGATGGAGAGAGAGAGTCAGGGAGGGGTGAGAGGGGATGGAGAGAGAGAGTTAGGGGGTGACAGGGGAGGGATAGAGAGAGTTAGGGGGTGAGAGGGGAGGGAGAGAGAGAGAAAGGGGTGAGAGAAAAGGGAGAGAGAGAGTTAGGGGGTGAGAGGGGAGGGATAGAGAGAGTTTGAGGGGGTGAGAGGGGAGGGAGAGAGAGAGTTATGGAGGGTGAGAGGGGATGGAGAGAGAGAGTTAGGGGTGAGAGGGGAGGGATAGAGATAGTTAGAGGTGGTGGAGGGGAGGGACAGAGAGAGTTAGGAGGTGAGAGGGGAGGGAGAGAGAGTTAGGGGGTGAGAGGGAGGGAGAGAGAGAGTTAGGGGGTGAGAGGGGAGGGAGAGAGAGAGAAAGGGGTAAGAGAAAAGGGAGAGAGAGAGAGAGAGTTAGGGGGGGTGAGAGGGGAGTGATAGAGAGAGTTTGAGGGGGTGAGGGGGGAGGGAGAGAGAGAGTTATGGGGGGTGAGAGGGGATGGAGAGAGAGAGTTAGGGGGAAGAGGGAGGGATAGAGAGAGTTAGGGGAGGTGAGAGGAGAGGGAGAGAGAGAGTTAGGAGGTGAGAGGGGAGGGAGAGAGAGAGAAAGTTAGGGGGTGAGAGGGGATGGAGAGAGAGAGTTAGGGGGGGTGAGAGGGGATGGAGAGAGAGTTGGGGGGTGAGGGGAGGGAGAGAGAGAGAGAGTCATGGGGGTGAGAAGGAAGGGAGAGAGAGAGAGTTAGGGGAGTGAGAGGGGAGGAGAGAGAGAGAGTTAGGGGTGAGAGGGGAGGGAGAGAGAGAGAGTTAGGGGGTGAGAGGGGAAGAAGAGAGAGAGTTAGGGGGTGAGAGCGGAGGGAGAGAGAGAGTTAGGGGTGGAGAGAGGGGAAGGCGTTAGAGAGTTAGGGGTGGAGAGAGGGGGAGGGAGAGTTAGGGGTGGTGGAGGGGGATGGAAAGAGGAGGACAGAGGGGTGGTGTAGGGACATTGGAGGGTAAGGTGGCAGGTAAAGTGTGGGATGGGAGGCTGAAGGGGGAGTGGAGGTAAGGTGTAGAGAGGGGTAGGGTGCACCCGGTGGAGGAGCTGCACATCTTTGTTGACACAAGCACCCACTTTGCCTATTATGAATAATACTTTGCCAACAGTAGTTACTGTATATGCCAAGGACTCATTGGTGGGGGGGGATTAGCACTTTAGAAGGGGAACAAATGGGCTCCAACATCTTAAGTGGAACGAACACAAGAGTAATTTAGACAAGTTGGTTTAATCCCCTTTCAGATCCCCAGGAGGCAGACCTGGACATCTGATAGACTTCAGAACTCTCCAAGTTCAACCCAATTGGTAGGTTTCCATGACAACTACAACTAAACACTTCCCCAGGCAATCGCCTCGACTCACAGTAGCACCCACACTGCATCACAAACACTCACTCACACATTCACACTCAATCCCCTTTCACCGTTGTAAAATGCAAAGTGAAATACTTTCTGGAAGCCAGAAGAGTTAGGTATTAGACACAAAGTTACTTCACAAAGTTTACTGTGACAACTGCAGTACTTAGCACAGGATTGGTCTCTAATTTGTTTAGTACTTTTAAACTGAGACAGAGAGTTGGAGGGGGGGAGAGAGAGTTGTCTGAACCTGCTGTATTGTAACGTGGCAGGCCTTCCCGTGACTCAGTGGTTAGGAAGGTGTGTGTGTTGTGTGTCCTACAGGGTAGGGCAGGCTGCAGAAAAGTATCAAAGCTAAAAGAGTTTGTCTCAGTATTTATATGATTATAACAGGGCACTCAGAATGTATTCAGACCCCTTGGCTTTTTCCACATTTTGTCACGTCACAGCCTTATTATAAAAATAATTAAATGACTTGTTTACCTTATTAATCTCCACACAATACCCCATAATGACATCACAATACCCCATAATGACATCACAATACCCCATAATGACATCACAATACCCCATAATGTCATCACAATACCCCATAATGACATCACAATACCCCATAATGACAAAGAAAAAACTGTTTGTTACACATGTTTGTAAATGTATTTAAAAAATACACAATATGACACATTTACATAAGTATTCAGACCCTTTACTCAGGACTTTGTTGAAGCACCTTTGGCAGTGATTACAGCCTCGAGTCTTCTTGGATATGACGCTACAAGCTTGGCAAATCTGTATTTGGGGAGTTTCTCCCATTCTTCTCTGCAGATCCTCTCAAGCTCTGTCAGGTTGGATGGGGAGAGTCGCTGCACAGCTATTTTCAGGTCTCTCCAGAGATGTTCAATCGGGTTCAAGTCCGGACTCTGGCTGGGCCACTCAAGAACATTCAGAGACTTGTCTAGAAGCCACTCCTGCGTTGTCTTGGCTGTGTGCATCGGTGTTGTTGTCCTGTTGGAAGGTGAACCTTCCCCCAGTCTGAGGTTCTGAGCACTGTGGAGCAGGTTTTCATCAAGGATCACTCTGTACTTTGCTCCGTTCATCTTTCCCTCGATCCTGACTAGTCTCCCAGTCACTGCCACTGAAAAACATCTCCACAGCATGATGCTGTCACCACCATGCTTCACTGCAGGTTTCCTCCAGATGTGATGCTTGGCATTCAGACCAGAGCTTCTTGTTTCTCATGGTCTGAGTCCTTTAGGTGCCTTTTGACAAACTCCAAGCGGGCTGTCATGTGTCTTTTACTGAGGAGCGGCTTCCATCTGGCCATTCTACCATGAAGGCCTGATTGGTGGAGTGCTGCAGAGATGGTTGTCCTTCTTGCTCTGACATGCACTGTGAACTGTGTGACCTTATATAGACAGGTGTGTGCCTTTCCAAATAATGTTCAATCAATTGAATTTACCACAGGTGGACTCCAATCAAGTTGTAGAAAAACTTCAAGAAACAACATTTAGTATCATAGCAACAGGTCTGAATAAGGCTGGGTTAGAATAAGGCTGTAACGTAACAAAATGTGGAAAGTCAAGGGGTCTGAAAACTTTCTGTATGAAGAGAGTGTTTGTGAGATGAAGACAGCAATAAATAGTCAGACTTACATCATACTTGGTGAAGTATTTCAGTGTCCCCTCTCTTTCCGAGAGAACGAATCGTCGGTTGAGGAACTGACCGTTGTCCCGCCCCCTTTTCATCAACATTCCATCCCTCGTTCCTGTCAGAGACACAGTGACAAGCTTCTCATCAGTGCATATATGTATGTGTGTGTGTGTGTGTGTGTATGTGAGCATGAGTGTGTGATGCGTTGTGTGTGTGTGTGTGTGTGTGTGTGTGTGTGTGTGTGTGTGTGTGTGTGTGTGTGTGTGTGTGTGTGTGTGTGTGTGTGTGTGTGTGTGTGTGTGTGTGTGTGTGTGTGTGTGATGCGTTGTGTGTGTGTGTGTGTCTGTGTGTGTGTGTGTCTGTGTGTGTGTGTCTGTGTGTGTGTGTGTGTGTGTGAGTGTGTGTGTATGTGAGTATGAGTGTGTGATGCGTTGTGTGTGTGTGTGTGTGTGTGTGTGTGTGTGTGTGTGTGTGTGTGTGTGTGTGTGTGT